>NC_077231.1:74033781-74238781 GCF_027887165.1 Monodelphis domestica | reverse complement strand
TGTTGAAACCTATGAAACTCTTTTTTTGAACAATATTTTGTTTTAGTCTTTCATTTAATTTTTTTTTACCAATTACATGTAATAACAATTTTCCCAAATTTTATTTCCCTCCTACCCGTCCCTTCCCCCTCCTGGTGCTGGCAGGCAATTTGATTTGGGTTATACTTGTATTATTAGGCAAAACAGATTTCCATATTGTTCATTTTTGTAAGTGAATAATCTTATAAAACTAACCCTCCCAACATAAAACCAAGAAAACAATTGAAAAATTATCAGATTTTATCTGTATTCTGACTCCAGTCTTTCTTTGAAGATGGAGAGAATTATTTGTCAAAAGTCTGTTGGAACTGTCCTGAATCATTGTATTGCTGATAATAGCCAAGTCTATCACAGTAGATCATTCCACAATATTGCTTTTATTTTTTAACAACTTTTCCTAAATGAGAATGATATACTCCAGCTAAGCTCATGTCAGTGAGTGTATTCTTGCTCATGAAATCTGAAGATTAATACAATTAAAAAAAATCCCTTTGCAGTCAATACTGATCACATTAACAAGACAGGGGGTATTTCCTGCCTTCCATATGAAAATCTTATTTGGAACTAAATTTACAAGATTTACTGTAAAATGTACACTGCATGGTATATAGTCAACTACCCTTATTTTTCCAGGAATCTGAATGCAATCTGCAACTCTCTTTATTGAGAAAGGAATGCTTCATGGCAGGTTTTCTTGGCCAGATCACCTCTGGATTCCAACAGTTATTCTTTACAGGTTGTTTTTTTTTTTCCTATCGGTTATGCATGCCCTTTTCATTTTCCCACTGGTTTCCCCTTCCAAATGACTTTTCTGCTCTCCAGACCAGGCTTCCAAATGATTTTTTTCTCCTGTGGAAAACTCAGAGGCAAAGCAAACATCAGTCCTGCCATTCAGTCCTGCTTTCTTTCAAGCACGCATCCTTTAGGTCATTGGGGAATTCAAGCCACATGAGAAGACAACTGTTTGGAGTTGTGAGGCATAGAAAAAAGCACCATTTGGAAGACCAGCTGTTTATGGATCCTTTTGCAAAGGTGCCAAATATGATTGCAATAAGCTATCTACAAAATCAGGAACTTGTTTCAAAGGGTTTTAGACACCTACTTGTTATTTCATGACCTCAATCATCATAGCTCCTTATGTTTCTCCAGCCAGACTTGGAAAGCAGAAACCTGTATGAAGTTCTAATCTGGATCTGGTTGGCTCATATTGATTCAATAAACTTAGCACAGGTTTCATCGTGGCAAGAGTAAAGACAATGAAAACAGTTTAAAGAGCAGGAAAATACTTGGCCTCCCAAGCCAAGAGATGGGTCATCCAAGTGATGTGGCAGATACCAGACAATTCCATTTCAACAAATATTCTGTGAAGCATCTAATGTTCTGTTGGAGATAACCAAGATTTGATAAGTGGAGTTTCTAGTACGGCATCTGTAATACAGGAGATAATAAATATCTGTTATGGTTGTTGATGATGGTGATGATGAGAATAGTAGTAGTAGTAGTAGTAGTCTCTCGGTAACCGAGGATGACGATTGTCTTTGTGTGCTTTCATCTATGAATAGCATAGTGTGCACAAAGACACTTGTGCGTGAAGGAGATTTAAGTGGAAAAGTCGATGCACAGAGACAGTCCCACTCTCTGGGCGTTGGAAGCCTGGGTCCAGTGGCACAAAAAGTCATTACACCCGGAGACTTTCTCAGCTGCATTGGATGGCCGTGTTGTCTTTTGTGCTCCAACACGCCCTAAGCACTCCACAGTGCTTTGCTGCGTCGCCCTCTCAGCCACTGAACCTTCTTGTTGGTTTCTTCCGCCTATTCCACCGAAGCAGTCTTCACATGCTGGGTGAGCAAAGCCCTGGTTCACCAGGGGTCGACGTCAACCCGATGGCTACCCTCACAAGGCTTAGCTGGCCTGTCGAAGCCGTTGCCCGGGGTGTGGCTGCTGCCACATGCTAGCAGCTACTGGGAGCTACAAGTGAGAGCTGGGTGTCAGGTGGGGGTCATAAGTTGGCGAGCTGCCCTAGGAGGGCACGACAAGCCCTCCATACCAGAGATACTACCCCTCCCTGAGCACCCCATACATATGAGAATAGCGACATGTATATATACATATATATGTAAATGTGATATAAAGTAAAATTCAATAAATGCATAAGGTATATAGTTAAAGTTCTATATCACCATTTTTAATACTGTTATTAGTCTCTTATCTTTGTTCAGATTTTGCATTTATGACTTCCTGATGCTGGCATTTCTAACACCCAAAGCATCCATCATTGCAAACTCCAGATGCAATAAATAATCAACTTTTACCTCAGAATACCTGGGCTCAAAGCTTGGTTCTGCTATTTGCTACATATGTGACTTAGCAAGACTCTTCCCCTCTCTGGCTTCAGTCTCCTGATCAGCAAAATGCAAGTGTTAGATGAAATGATCTCTAAGGTTTCTTCCAACTCTAAATCCTATAATCCTACAAATCTTTGAAATCATTACATCTTCCCCCCAAAGCAGCCAAAAAAACCAACGACTTTTCTTGACTTCCCACATTGTGCCAAAGACACTATCCTTCATTCCTCCATCATCATCTCCAGGTTCTAAATTTGATTCATCTTTGATTTTTCCCCTTCCCTTATTTAAAATCACAAAGTCCTATTGATTTTGCTATTTTGGGTTTTTATTAAACTGTTTCTTCATCTGGAAAATGAGTTAGTAACTGTATAATTGCCAAGGATATAAAGGCAACAATTCATACAGATTCTAGATCTGCTTTTGTCATTTGTCATTCAGTGGGTATGCTATGGCTCCAGAGAGGATTTTTAACCTCAGTTGGAAAATCTACAGCTAATGAAGAAATTATAAATGAAGTTCTTTTTGCTCTCCAGCTACCTGAAGTCATAGCTGTAGTTCATTGCTCTGCCCATACAGATGGCACTGAGCAGGAAGTCAGTGGGCTCCCGGGAAATGTAGGTCTTTTTTAGGGTAACAGATTTTCAATTATACATAATACATCTACTACCAACTTCCCAGAGTTGTTATGAGGAATACAAGTTGTTATTTCTGCTGTTATGGTTCATGTTATAATATATTTTTTAATTTCCATTTCCACTTCCATGATTAAAGCCCTTATAAGATAATATGCTGATTATTGCAAATATCTACTGATGAATCTTTTATATTTTCTGTAAAACAAATGCACATATGTGTGTATATATACATGTACATATATGACTATAGAACAAAAGACAGATAGACAGAACTAAGAGACAAATAGGAATAGATAGACAGATAGACAGACAGACAGGCAGATAGATAGATAGATAGAAAGATAGAAGGATAGATAGATAGAGTTAGATATATTAGAATAAATAAGATAGAATCTATAGATAGAGTCAGTAAATGAGTGAATGAAAACTTATTTTGTTCCAGATACAGTGCTGAGCATTTAGAATAAAATTTTCAAAAATCAAGACAGTCCTTGTCCTAAGTTAGCTTACATTCTAATGGAGTAAGTCACCATCTAGGAAGCTGAAAAGGGGAAATGTAATATGGAGAAGAACGTGACCTGGGGGCAAAGGTCAGGAAGTAGTCTGAGAGACATGGCATGAGCTGGGTTTAGAGCAAAAATGACTGGAGTTAGAAATGGGAGTATTTTCTCAAATCAAGCTTCTAGGGAGGAACTCATCAACCAGAGGAAGAGGCAACCAAGATGGAGATACTGATGGTACTAGAAGGATACTGGTATGGAGGTAAAGGAGGGAGTTATGAGCTGGGTGAGGTTTGGAGAAGAAAACCATAAGCCTCGAGGAAGTCACATTATAATAGAATAGCTGCCAGGTTCTCCCAAGAAAGCAAATAAAGGAATTGGCAGAGTTGGTTTCATCACCCATCCAACAAAAATAAGAAACATTGTTTCAGGAGAGGTCTAATTATCTTGTATTGTGAACTCATAAATATTTGTGAAATACTTGCTTTCTAAACTAAAAGATCCACAAAGATTTTCATAATGAACTCTCTTTGCCATCAGGATAGTGGAGCCATAACATGTGGATTTAACATCAGTTCCAGATGTGAAGGAAATAGAAACAGTGTGAAATAAAACAAAGACCAGAGAAGCAGTTGGGCTAGACCAAATATTTATAGAAGCAATGCAATTTTGAAAGCAAAGATACCAACAACATAGGAAAAAAAAAACCTTGGAACTTATTTTCTAAAATAGGTGACCAAGTTGGGGAAAATGAACAGACTAATAATACATGCACTGTTATTTGAGCTATAAATTGGTCTAGATAGCAATATAGAATAATCCCTCAAAAGTTATTAAATTGTGAATACACAGGTATATCACTATTAGGCTTATACCACAAGTGATATGGAAGAAATGGACCTATATGAACAGACATATATAGCAGCTTGTTTTGTAGTGGCAAATAATAGGAAACAACAGATGTGTCCACTATTTGAGGAATAGGAAGGGAGGATGTTTATAATTTATACATTTATAATATTCCAGGAAATGTGCTAAGTGCCTTCAACCCATTATGTGATTTGGTCATTGGATAAATAATATGAATGCAATGGAATATTGTTTTGCTGTAAGAAATGATGAAAGAGGGGCAGGTAGATGGCTCAGTGGATAGATAGTCAGGGGGAACTCCTGGGTTCAGATCTGACCTTGGACATTTCCTAGCCCTGTGAACCTGGGCAAATCATTTAACCCCAATCACCTTGTCCTTACTTCTCTTCTGTCTTGGAACTAATACTTACTATTGATTCTAAGACAGAATGTGAGGTTTATAAAAAGGCAGAGTTTGTTGCAGACAAAGTGGAGATTATTTTATGAACTGAAGGAGAGTGAAATTAACAGGGCCAGGAGAATAGTTTAAATTATAATAATAATATTGCAAAAATAAACAATTGGGAAAACCTTAAACATTCATCAACACAGTCATCAACCATGATTCCAGAGAATGGATAATGAAAAATACAACTTTCCTCCTGACAGAGAAGAAATGAATTAATGTGCTGAATGAGTCACATTGTTTTAGGCAAGGCCACCATAGTGCTTTGTTTTATTTGACCAAACTTGTTTATTGCAAAGGTTTTCTTTTTTCTTTTGGATATGAGGAGGAAAAAGAAGAAAATAAATGCTTTTTTAGTTGTTGTTGTTGATGTTAAAAGAAAAAAAATTAAATAGATGATCTAAAGAACATCAGTAACTGCTGGCTCATTACTCTACTTTTCCATCTGTTCAGCACTTTTTCAGTTGAGTCCAACTCTTCATTACCTTATTTGTGGTTTTCTTGGCAAAGATACTGGAGTCATTTGACATTTCATTCTCTATCATTGAAATATGAGGAAACTGAGGCAATTAGGGTTAAGTTATTTGCTCAAGACCACACAACTAGTAAATTTCTGAGGCAAAATTTTAACTCGGAAAGATGAGCCTTCTGATTCCAGGCTCAGTGTTCTATACTTGTTCCACCTAGATGTCCTATATATCCTTATCCTCTATCTTAGAATCAATACTGTATATTTGTTCCAAAGCAGAAAAGTGGTAAGGGCTAAGCAATGTGATTTAAGTGACCTGCCCAGGGTTATTGAGGTCAAATTTGAACCCAGATCCTCTTGTCTCTAAGCCTAGTTCTCAGTCCACTGAGCCATCTACCTGCCTCCTCAATCTGTATACATTCTAATAAAGATAAACTAAGGAAAATACACCTCTTGGGAAATTCCACAATAAACTACATCTTTACTATTAGTAAATGGCTGCATGATGTAGACAATCCAATATTCCTTATTGATTCTTTTATATTGCTTGCTTGCATGTTTTATTTCCATTCATTATATGAATGCATTTTATCTGGCACAGAAAAAACCCTACTATACAGGCTCTCAAAAAAAGGCAACTTAAAAGCATATGGCAATATTATATGAATCTTTGAAAATATAAAGTAACAGAGATCATTTAATTTAAGGAATCCAAGTTTATTAATACTAAACATGACATAAAACAAGGTAAAAACAATTTTCAGAGGTGTCTACCATTGCTATAGAGTAGATTCAGTCTTTTTTCTAGATTATATATGTATTATCACACAAAACATACTTCTATATTCATTTTTAAGTGGATAAACATTTAAAATAAAAACCTCAAACATATATCCAAACAAACAAGTAAAAATTATTTATCAGCTACATTTCTACTCCAAGAGTTCTTTGTCTGGAGGTCAACAGTGTTTTTTCTCATCAGTCCTTCAGAATTGTCCTGGACCATTGTATTGTTGTTAGTAGCAAAGTCAATTACATTCAAGCATCCCACAATGTTTCAGTCACTATGTACAATGTTCTCCTGGTTCTGATTATTTCAGTCTGCATCAGTTCATGTAGATTAATCCAGTTCTTTCTGAAATCCTCCTGTTCATCATTCTTTATAGCCCAATTATATTACATCACCATCATATACCACAATTTGTTCAGCCATTTTGAAATTGAGGGACATCCCTTTAGTTTCCAATTCCTTGTTACCACAAAAAGAGCAGCTACAAATATTTTTTTTTACAAATAGGTCCTTTCCCATTTTTTTTTACCTCCTTGGTATACAGATCTAATAGTGCTATTACTAAATCAAAAGGTATGCATTCTTTTGTATCCCGTCAGGCATAATTCCAAGAAACTTCTAGAATGGTTGGATCATGAACAACTCCATTAGCAATGCATTAGTGTCCCAATTTTGCCATATTCAGCCCAACATTTGTCATTTTTCTTTACTGTCATATTGCCCAATATGATAAATGTTAGATGGTACCTTAGAGTTGTTTTAATTTGCATTTCTCTAATCAAGAGTGATTTAATACTTAACATGTATGCACTAAATGGTATAGTGTCTAGATTTTTAAAGGAGAAACTATTTGAGATTAAAGAGGAAATAGATAGTAAAACTATTCTAGTGGGTGACCTGAACCTTCCTCTATCAGATCCAGATAAATCAAACCAACAAAAAAAATAAATAATAGGTAAGAGATGTGAATGAAATCTTAGAAAAAATAATTAATAGATATATGGAGAAAAATTAATAGGGACAAAAAGTAATATACCTTCTTCTCAGCAGCACATGATACATTCACAAAGACTGACCACGTACTAGGGCATAAAAACATTGCAAACAAATTCAAAAAAGCAGAAATAATAAATGCAACTCTTTCAGATCATAATACAATAAGAATTATAATTAGTAAAAGTACATGGAGTGATAAATAAAAGTTAATTAGAAATTAAATAATATGATTCTCCAAAATTGGTTGGTTCTAAAATATCATAGAAACAATAATTTCATTGAAGAGAATGACAATGAGGAGACATCATATCCAAATCTATGAGATGTAGCCAAAGAAGTACTCAGGGGAAAATTTATTTCCCTAAGTGCATATATCAACAAATCAGAGAGGGAAGAGGTCAATGAATATGGCATGCATATTAAAAAAAAACTAGAAAGAAAACAAATTAAAAATCTCCAAATAAAAACTAAATTGGAAATCCTAAAAACCAAAGGAGAAATTAATAAAAGTAAAAGTAAAAGAACTATTGAATTAATAAATAAGATTAGGAGCTGGTACTTTGAACAAAATAAAGTACTCGTTAATCTAATTTTAAAAAGGAAAGAAGAAAATGAAATGAACAGTATCAAAGATTAAAAGGGAGACCTCACCTTTAATGAAGTGGAAATTAAGGTAATTATTAAGAACTATTTTCTTCAATTATATGGCAATAAATATCACAATCTGGGTGAAATAGATGAATATTTACAAAAATATAAATTGCCTAGATTAATAGAAGAAGAAATAGAACACTTAAATAATCCCATATCAGAAAAAGAAATTGAACAAACCATCAAACATCTCCTTAAGAAAAAAATCCCCAGGACCAGATGGATTCACAAGTAAATTCTATAAAACATTTAAAGAACAACTAATCTCAACATTATACAAACTATTTGACAAAATAAGCAAAGAAGGAATTTTACCAGATTCCTTTTAGTACACGAATATAGTATTGATTCCTAAGCCAGGCAGACCAAAAACTGAGAAAGAAAACTACAGACCAATCTCCTTAAAGAACATAGATGCAAAAATCTTAAATAGAAAATAGCAAAAAGACACTAGTGAGTGATCACAAGGATTGTCCACCATGATCAGGAATGTAAGGATAATTTAATATTAGGAAAACCATCCACAAAATTGACAATATCAATAATCAAAACATCAAAAATCACATGATTATCTCAATAGATGCAGAAAAAGCCTTTGACACAATACAATACCCATTCCTTTGAAAACAATAGACAGTGTAGGAATAAAAGGGCCATTTCTCAAAATAATAAGCAGTCCATATTTAAAACCATCAGTAAGAATCATCTGCAATGGGGACAAGTTAGAAGCTTTCCCAATAAGATTTGGAGTGAAGAAAGGATGCCCATTATCACTTCTATTATTTAACATGGTACTAGAAACACTAGCAGTGGCAATTACAAAAAGAAATTCAAGGGATTAAAGTAAGCAACAAGGAGACTAAACTATCACTCTTTGCAGATAATATGATGGTATACTTAAAGAACCCCAGAAAACCAACTAAAAGGCTAATGGAAATAATTAACAACTTTAGTAAAGTTATAGGGTACAAAATAAACCCAGATAAACCATCAGCATTTCTATGTATTTCCAACAAAACTCAGCTGCAGAAGTTAGAAAGAGAAGCTCCTTTTAAAATTACTCTAGACAATATAAAATATTTAGCAATCTATCTGTCAAGACAAACACAGGGATTATATGAACAGAACTACAAATCACTTTTTACACAATTAAAACTAGATCTAAACAATGGGAAAATATTAATTGCTCATGGGTAGGATGAGTTAATATAATAAAAATGACAATCCTAACCAAATTAATCTACTTATTCAGTGCCATGCCTATCAAATTACCAAAAAACTATTTTTGGAATTAGAAATAAATTATAACAAAGTTCATCTGGAAGAAAAAAAGATCAAGAGTATCAAAGGAAATAATGAAAAAAAATGTGAAGTATGGGGGCCTAGCAGTACCAGACCTTAAACTGCACTATAAAGCAGTGGTCATCACAACAATATGGTACTGGTTGAGAGACAGAAGGGTGGATCAATGGAATAGACCTGGGGTAAATGACCTCAGTAAGCTACTGTTCAATAAACCCAAAGACCCCTGCTTTGGGGACAAGAACTCACTATTTGACAAAAACTGCTGGGGAAATTGGAAAACAGTATGGGAGAGATTTGGTTTAAATCAACATCTTGCACCCTAAATGAAGATAAATTCAAAATGGTTAAATGCCTTAAATATAAAGAGTGAAATCAAATAAATTAGGTGAAAATAGAATAGTATACCTGTCAGATATGTGGGAAAGGAAGGAATTTAAGACCAAGCAAGAGATAGAGAACATTGCAAAATGTAAAATGATTGACTTTGATTATATCAAACCAAAAAGGTTTTTTTACAAACAAAACCAGTGCAACCTAAATTAGAAGGAAAGCAACAAACTGGGAAAACATTTTTATAACAAAACTCTCTGACAAAGGTTTAATTTCCCAAATATATAAGGAAATAAAGTCAAATTCACAAAAAAATCAAGTCATTCCCCAGTTGACAAATGTTCAAGGGACATGAATAGGCAATTTTCACATGATGAAATTAAAACTATCAATAAGCACATGAAAAAGTGTTTTAAATCCCTCATGATTAGAGAAATGCAAATTAAAACAACTCTGAGGTACCACCTCACACCGAGCAGACTGGCCAATATGGCAGCAAAGGAAAGTGATAAATGTTGGAGGGGATGTCTCAAAATTGGGACACTAATAGACTGCTAGTGGAGTTGTGACTTTGTCCAAACATTCTGGAGGGCAATTTGGAGCTATGTGCAAAGGGCTTTAAAAGACTGCCTGCCCTTTGACATTGTCATATCACTGTTGGTTTTGTATCCCAAAGAGATAATAAGGAAAAAGACTTATACAAAAATATTTATAGTTGTGCTATTTATAGCAAAAAATTGGAAAATGAGGGGATGCCCTTCGATTGAGGAATGGTTAAGTAAATTTTGGTATGTATTGGTGATGGAATATTATTGTGCATAATGAACTGGAGGAATTCCATATGAACTGGAATGACGTCCAGGAAGTGATGCAGAGTGAAAGGAGGAGAACCAGGAGAACATTGTACACAGAGACAGATACACTGTGGCACAATGGAATGTAATGGACTTCTCTACTAGGAGCAATGTGATGACCAAGGACAATTTTGAGGGACCTATGAGAAAGAATGCTATTTATATCCAGAGAAATAATAGAAGAAAAACATCTGCTTGATCACATAGTTCAATGGGGATGTGATTGGGGATGTAAACTCTAAATGATCACTCAATTGCAAATATTTATAATATAGATCTTGTCTTGATCAACGATACTTGTAAAACCCAGTTCAATTGCTCTTTGGCTATGGGAGAGGGTAGGGAAGAAGGGAGGGAAAAATATGAATCATGTAACCATGGGAAAATAAGTCTAAATTAATTAAGTAAACTTAAAATAGAAAAAAAATGAAGTGAACCTGGTTTGCTATATGAAACAAAAAAAAAATAGTTTTGATTTCTTCATCTGAAAACTGCCTATTCAAATCCTTTGACCATTTATCAATTGGGGAATGACTTGGATTCTTATGAATTTGATTTAATTCTTTATAGATTTGAGTAAATTAGACCCTTTATGAGAGAAATTTGTTATAAAAAATTTCCCCCACTTTGTTGTTTCCTTTCTTATCTTGGTTGCATTGGTTTTGTTTGTATAAAACATTTTTATTTTAATATAATCAAAGTTATTCATTTATATCTCATGATGTTTGTCATCTCTTGTTTCTTCATAAATTCTTCCCATCTCCATAGATCTGATAGGTAAACTCTTTCATGTTCTCCTGATTTACTAATATCACTTTTTATGTTTAAATTAGATACCTATTTTGACCTTATTTTGATATAGGGTGTGAGATATTGATTTAAACTTAATTATTGCCATATTGTTTTCCAATTTTCCCAAGAATTATTGTCAAATAGTGAGATCTTATCCCCAAAGCTAGGATCTTTGTGTTTATCAAACACAAGATTGCTGAAATCATTTATCCCTAATCTATTCCATTGATCCACCCTTCTATTTCTTAGTCAGTACCAGATTGTTTGGATGGTTACTGCTTTATAGTACAATTCAAGATCTAGTACTGCCACAACACAATCCTTCACTTTTTTCATTAATTCCCTTGATATTCTTGATCTTTTGTTCTTCCAGATAAATTTTGTTATTTTTTCTAGTTCTATAAAATAGTATTTTGTTGGTTTGAGTGGTATGGCACTAAACAAATAAATTAAGTAGGATTGTAATTTTTTTAATTATTAGATCAGCCTACCCAACGAGCAATTAATGTTTATCCTTTGTGTAAAAAGTGTTTTATAGTGTGTTCATGTAATTCCTGCCTTTTTCTTGAGAAATAAATTCCCAAGTATTTTATATTGTCTAAAGTGATTTTAGATTATCTCTATCCTTGCTGCTGAGTTTTGTTGAAAATATATAGAATTGCTAATGATTTATGTGGATTTATTTTGTATCTTGAAATTTTGATAAAGTTATGTTTCAATTAATTTTAGTTGATTTTTTAGGATTCTCTTAGCATACCATTATATCATTGACAATGAGTGATAGTGTAGTTTTAGTTTCCTCATTGCTTACTTTAATTCCTTCAATTAATTTGTCTTCTCTAATTGTTAAAGCTAGCATTTCTGGTACATTATCAAATATTAGTGGTGATAATGGGCATCTTTGCCTCACTCCTGATCTTACTAGGAAGGCTTCTAACTTATGACCATTGCAAATGATACTTGCTAATTTTTTAAAATAAATAATACTTATTTTAAGGAAAGACCCTTTTACTTTTATACTTTCTAGTGTTTTCAATAGGAATTGGGTGTTGTATTATGTAAAAGACTTTTTCTGCATCTATTGAGATAATCATGTGATTTTTTTTAGTTTGGTTATTGATGTGGTCAGTTATGCTGATAGTTTTCCTAATATTAAGCCAGTTTTGCATTCCTGGCATAAATCCCACCTGCTCCTAGTGAATAATCCTTGTTATATATTGTTGCAGTCTCCTTGCTAGTATTTTATTTAAGATATTTTCACCTATGTTAATTAAAGATATTGGTCTGTAATTTTCTTTCTCTGTTTTCAGTCTTCCTGACTTAGGTATCCAAGTCATATTTGTGTCACAAAAAGAATTTGGTAAAACTCTTTCTTTGCTTATTTTGTCAAATAGTTTGTATAGTTTGGGGGTTAATTTGTTCTTTAAATATTTGATGGAATTCACTTGTGAATCCATGTGGCCCTGGGGATTTTTTCTTGGGGAGTTAGTTGATGGCTTGTTCAATTTCTTTCTTCTTCCTTCCTTCCTTCCTTCCTTCCTTCCTTCCTTCCTTCCTTCCTTCCTTCCTTTCTTTCTTTCTTTCTTTCTTTCTTTCTTTCTTTCTTTCTTTCTTTCTTTCTTTCTTTCTTTCTTTCTTTCTTTCTTTCTTTCTTTCTTTCTCTTCTCTCTTTCTCTCTTTCTTTCTCTCTCTCTTTCTCTCTCTCTTTCTTTCTCTTTCTTTCTTTCTTTCTTTCTTTCTTTCTTTCTTTCTTTCTTTCTTTCTTTCTTTCTTTCTTTCTTTCTTTCTTTCTTTCTTTCTTTCTTTCTCTTTCTCTCTTTCTTTCTCTCTCTCTTTCTCTCTCTCTTTCTCTCTCTCTTTCTTTCTTTCTTTCTTTCTTTCTTTCTTTCTTTCTTTCTTTCTTTCTTTCTTTCTTTCTTTCTTTCTTTCTTTCTTTCTTTCTTTCTTTCTTTCTTTCTTTCTTTCTTTCTTTCTTTCTTTCTTTCTTCCTTTCTTCCTTTCTTTCTTTCTTTCTTCCTTTCTTCCTTTCTGATGGGATTATTTAAGTTTTCTATTCCCTGTTTTATTAATTAGGCAATTTGTATTTTTGTCAATATTTGTACATTTCACCTAGATTATTAGATTTATTGGAATAAAATGGCATAAAATATCCTTTTTCCTAATCCTAGGTGCTTTAATTTCCTCTTCACTAGAGGTGAAATCCTTTTCATTTTTGATACTGATAATTTTATTCACTTCTGCTTTTTAAATCAAATTAACCAATGCTCCATCTATAATTAATAGAACCAGCTTTGACTCTTATGCATTAATTCAATAGTTCTTTTACTTTCAATTTTATTAATTTCTCCTGTGATTTTTAGGATCTTAAATTTGGTCTTTAATTAGGGATTTTAAATTTGTTTTTCTAGTTATTTTAGTTGCACACCCAATTCACTGATCAGCTTTTTCTCTATTTTATTGATATAAGCACTCAGGAATATAAATTTTCCCCTGAGTACTGTTTTAGCTGTATCTTATGAATTTTGATATGTTGTCTTCTTGTTGTCACTCTCTTCAGTGAAATTAATGATTCTTTCTATGATTTATTTTTTGACCCACCTGTTTTGAAGAAATAGTTTATTTTGTTTCCAATTAATTTTAAATTTATCTTTCCATGCACCTTATTGATTATAATTTTTATTTCATTATGATCTAAAAATGTTGCAGTTATTATTTTCTACATTTGGTTGTGAAATGTATATGCCCTAGGAATATTTTTGCATATGTACAATACCCTGCTGAAAATAAATTATATTCCTTTATTCAATTTTATCCAGCTATCTATTAAATCTAACTTTTCTAAAATTTCATTCTATTCCTATACTTCTTTCTTATTTATTTTTTGGTTAGATTTATCTAGTTCTGATAGGGGAGGATTTGAGTTCCCCACTAGTATAATTTTACTGTCTTTTTCTTCCCTAAGGATCTTTAGCTTCTCCTTTAAAAATCTGGATGCTTTATATTTTGCATATACATATATTAAGCACTGATATTACTTCATTGTCTAAAATACCTTTTATTAAGATGTAAATACCTTCCTTGTCTCTTTGAATCAGATTTAGTTTTGCTTTAGGTTTGTTTGAGATGATGATTATTACTCCTGGTTTTTCTTTTTTTGTTATTGTTGTTTGTTTGTTTTTGGCTCAGTTGAAGCCCAATAGATTCTGCTCAAGTCTCTCACCTTTACTCTGTATGCATTTCCCTGCCTCAAATGTGTTTCTTGCAAACAACATATGGTAGGATTCAGGTTTTTAATCCACTCTGCTGTCTACTTCTGTTTTATGCATGAGTCTATCCCATTCACAATTATGATTACTATCAGTGTATTCCTCTCTATCTTGATTTCCTCTTTTAATCCTGCCCTGTTTCCTTTCAATCTTTTCCTCCACACCAGTGTTTTGCTTTTAATCACTTCCCTTATTTCCTCTACTTTATATTACTCCCCTCCGCACCAACCCCTTTCTTTTTCCCCTTCTCAATAGGTTAAAAAAGGATCCTATATCACAATGTATCTGGCTGTTCTTCCATCTCTGAGCCAATTACAATGAGAGTAATATTCAAGTACCATAACCACTCTTATCCTCCCCTGGAGCATAATAGTTCCTCCTACCTTTGCCTCTTTATAGGATATAATTTACCCTATTGTACTTCTCTCTTCCCATTTCATTTCTTTTAGTACAATTCTCTTTTTTTCCCCATAGAGTTGTGGAAAGGAAAACGGAAGCAAGTTCTGGACTTTCTGCCACTGAGTTGGAGCAAACAGTAGTTGGAAAGTTAGAATAAAATTGATGGACAGCAATGGCAGTTGGTGGGGGGAGGGGAACTTGGAGAGCAACAGATGCTCTTGAGATCTCTTTCCTGGTCCTCGGACTGGAAGGAGCCTCTCTCCCTGTCTCAGGATAGAAGTTCATCTATTCCTGGACTTTTCCCAACTGTGTGCTCTACCTGGATTCCTGTGATTTTGTCATTGAACAAAAGGATTTAAGGGGAGTAGTTTGAACTGTAAAGCCAGTCTTTGGGGCATCAACCCAAAGAGTCAGAACCAAGCAGCTCTAAAGGTCAGAACCTTTTATTCCTCTTGCTGTCTACTGCTAAGACTTTGAATTTAAGAAAACTAGCATAGATTAGCATAGACAGGAATAAAAGAAACCCTCCACCAGCCTGCGAGGCCTGGCCTCAGCTCAAAAGTTGAGAGAGAGACTCAAATGCAATCTAGGGAAATCCCAATTCACTCTTTCCTGATACCTCCCCAATCCAAACTTGTTATTAAATTCATCTTTATTTAAATAACCACAGTCAGATAAGAGGTCTATCATTTCAGGTGGCCATAGAGGGAGCTGAACCTAAGGATTGCCATTCGACCTTATACAGTCCTTACTGGACCCCTGCTGGGTAACCTGGTCTGGGGGCAGGCTTGTCTCTCAGGTGGGTCCATGTTTACCTGCTATGGGGTATCTTCAACATCAATCAACAGAAAAGACATTCCTTCAGGCGGGGATTTGGCCCATTTCTCGGGAACCCCAATTTGAAAGATAGCTTCTCATCAGAGGCATATACTTTTGCCTCACCAACAGCAATATTCCCTCTCTCCCTTCAACTCCTCCATTCCCTGTCACAACCCTTTGTTATCCCCTGTTCTTCTTCAATATCAACAAATCCCTTTAATTATTACAGAGTTTTTAACATATTACCTAAACAGCTTAATACCATACCCTCTGTCTAAGTATACTTCTTCTTACTACTTTGATAATGATAATTTTTAATAGTTCTGGATCTCATCTTTCCATATAGAAATACAAACAATTTGACCTTATTTAAGCCATTACATTTTTTTTCTCTTTCTTATTTATCTTTTCATGCTTCTATTGAATTTTGTAGTTGGACATCAAATTTTTGTTTAAGTCTGGTCTTCAGGAATGCTTAGAAATCTTCTATTTTATTAAATGATCACCCCCCCCCCGAAAGAATAAATAATATAGCCAGTTTTGATCAGTAGGTGATTCTTGGTTCTAAAACCAGTTCCCTTGCCTTCCAGAATATCATATTCCAAGCCTTCTGGTCCTTCAATGTGGAAGCTGTCAGATCATGTATAATTCTGACTATGGCTCCATGACATTTGAATTATTTCTTTCTGTCTGCTTGTAGTATTTTATCCTTGACCTGGGAGCTCTTGAACTTGGCTATAATATTGCTGGGAGTTGTTATTTGGGGATTTATTGTAGGAGATGATCTGTGGATTTTATCAATTTCTGTTTTACCCTCTTGTTCAAAAATATCAGAGCAGTTTTCTTGGATAAATTCTTATCATATGATGTCTAGGTTTTAGTTTGTTTGTTTTTTTTGGCCATGACTTTCAGGTAGTCCAATACTTCTAAAATTGTCTTGCCTGGATCTATTTTTCCAGATCAGTTGTTTTTTCAATGTGACATTTAATTTTTTCTTCTTTTGATTTCATTTTATTGTTTCTTGATGTCTTGTGAAGTTATCAGTACCTGTTTGCCTAATTCTAATTTTTAAAAAATAAATTTCCTCAATGACCATTTTATCCTCCTTTCCCAATTTGTACATTCTACTTTTCATGGAACTCTTTTCCTCACTGGATCCTTTTTCCAGTTGACAAATTTTGTTTTTTAAGATATTATTTTCTTTTTGCATTACTTATTTTCCCTATTTTATTTCCATTTTTCTTCACCAGATTATTTGATTTTTTAATTAAAATTAAAATTCAAATAATTCAAAAAAATTTGAGTTCTTCCATAGCCTGAGACCAATTCCCATTTTCTCTTGAATGTTTGCATGTGGTTTCTTGAAACTCACAATCCCCTATTGATTCTCTGTTTTGCTCTTTGTCTCCATAGAAATTTTCAAGGATTCGATGTCTCTTTCACTGTTTGCTAATTTTCCTACCTTTTTTTGCCTGTGGACTGGAAGTTTTGAAAGCTGATGACTCTATCTCCTCTGTTGCTGACTTGCAGGGCTCGACACAATGACATATTTTTCCCTAGGGCTAGGTCTTCTTCATCACATCACAAGCCAAGAACTATGGACTTCCTGGCCTCACTGTGGGCTGATGCCTGTACCTGGAAGGATGTGGTATCTAGTGCGCTTTGTTGTTGGTAGTGTTGGTAGGGGTCAGGGATCCCAAAAATGGACCATGCATATGCTTGGGACTTAGTGCAATAGCTGAGGGGTGTGTGTGTGTGTGTGTGTGTGTGTGTGTGTGTGTGTGTGTGCGCGCGCGTGTGTGTGTGTGTGTGTGTGTGTGTGTGTGTGTGTGTGTGTGTGGTGATGGGGTTGGCCAGCACTCCCCTATATACAGTTTTTCTTTTGGTTCCCCCTTATCCTGAAAATAGAGGAACTTGACTATCTCTGCCTACCTTACAAGTTATGTTCAGCAGGAGAGCCCCCTGACTATGTCTTGCTGTTGATTTTTGACTTTAGTCATTTTGAGGTGCTTTTTAAAGACTGGTTTGGAAGGACTGCCAGAGTAGTTTCAGCTTTCACTGCTACTAAGCCGCCATCTTGGCTCTGCCCTCCCCAGCCCCTTTTCTTTCTAATATGCCTTGAATACTTTTGTGAGATTGAATTTTCTAAAATATCCCTTTACAACCATTGTTTATTGGATAGTCCAAATTCATCCTGATTATCTGCTTATAACCAGATTTCCTTGATTTATTTCCTATAACCCTTTTACATACATTTCAGGAAAAATGGATCCCATGAAATTCTTAAAATATTATTTGTTCTTTTCTATCTCCTTTGCTTGGGCACCAACCTTTGCTACATTTTTTTTTCTGCTGAAGTGCTTTCATCTCTCAAAACCTAATTTATGGGAAGCTTTCATAAGGCTTTCCCAGATCACCCCAAGTAAAAGTCATAATCACAGTTTTAGAGTTGGAGACACCTTAGTGGATGAACCTCAATCACCCCTCCCATTTTACATGAGGAATATAGAGGAATTAAGTGATTTGGTAAGATCACATAGTACTACCTCCCCCTATCCCAACTGCATTCTTGTCATTGTTATTACCAGTCAAAGCAGTACAATTTATAGGTTACAGCTTGAAATTTCCTTTCTTAAATTCATCACAACTGTCCTGTATGTTAAGTAGTTTATGGATAATTAAACACTTTTTTTGGGGATATAAAACCTGAGACTTAGAAAGCCTAAGAGTAGAAGGAGTACATTCTATATTTTTCACTACCTAAGTGACCCTGAGAAAGTCACTTAAATTTCTTGGGTGCCTTCATCTGTAAAATGAGGGATTTTGAAATAGAAGGCACCTAAGGTCTTCTAGCTTTATGATGACATGATCTACTGACATGTTCAAGGTCACCCAAGCCAATAAGTGTTGGAATCAGGATTAAAACCCACACCTCCTAATTCCAATGTTCTTTCTATTATAATCATAATTCATAATCCTGATTCTCATAAGCTTGGATGTCACTTCATTTCTTCATCTGTTAAAATAGAGAAAATAGTCTTGTGCTTTACTGCTACTTCACAAGAATTATTCAGGGGAAAAATTATTTTCAAGTAAACAACTCTGTACTTTTGCATCTCCATAACAGCTCAGTGTTTGGTTCTGTCATTTTACTATGAAAGCTAAAGTAGCTGAAGTACAACCATATAAATCTGCTTTGGTTCTGGGGGGGGGATGAATAAATCTAAACAAAATATGTGGCTTGACTAGTATGCATTTGGTGCCAGTCTATAGTGATGGAGATTCCAGAAGTCTCATTGGATTTCATTTATATCATCTGCAGGAATGAGGATTCTGGCCAGTAGTGTAGCCAACCTCTCCTCTACCCCCTCCAGGGGAACTGAACCTCCATTATGTAATATTGTCATCATTTCAACCTCCTGTTGCTGCTCCCTTGAGAAAGCTAACACTTCTGAAAGCAAGCAAGGAAACCAAGAGTAGATCTTGTTGTTTTCTTTCTTCTCCTCTCAGTGCCAATCACCAGCCCCCTACCTCTTTCAAGAAGCTTTCCTTGGGATGACTGAAATGACAGATGCTCCTGCTACTGCATATGGCAACAATTTTTGTTATAAGAGCATGTTTATGTGTATTGAAGACTTTTTAAATTGCTGAATATTTCTCCGCAATGTATATCATTAATTCTGTTTCAGACACTCATCACTCCTTGCTTGAACTATCTCTATAGCCTCCTGATTGATGTCCCCATTTCCAGTTTCTCCTTTTTCCAGTACATCCTCTGAACCATGTTCAAAGACATATCACAAAAGGACTGATATGACATCATTCCCCTGCTCAAAAACTTCAGATTTCTCCCTATTTCTTCTAAAAATCAAATACAAGCTCTTCTAATTTATGTTTAAGTTTCTTTACAATTTGACTTTATTCTACCTTTCCTGACATCATAATTCATTAGTCTTATGTATTGGCAATCCAGTTAAAATGACTTAGATGTTATTCATCAGACACGGAATATTTCGTCTTCTATGTCTGAGCCTTAGTATAAGCTATTTTCCTATGCATGAAATGCACTTCCTTCCAACTTCCAGCCCTTAGAATTTCTAGGCTCATTCAGATCTAATCTCAAATGCTTCCTCCTACATGAGTGCTTTCCTGATTCATCCCCAACTCCTCTCTACTAATTTCTCTTCTCTACTAATTTTTCTTCCAAGAAGATCCTTTATTTTAAATATATAAATGTGTATATACACATATATTAATATCTACTTATATTGTTTATTCTGAAGACATGGGGAGGACAGGGATTATTTCATTGTTTTGGTCTTTGTATTCATGAAAGCCAGCTCACTACCTGGCACAAAGGAGGCCATTATTAAATATTTATGGATTGATCAATACTGGAAACAATTCTTCAAAATATGTGGCTTAATTTTACCTCCAGTTATAGGTCAGGAATTTGATACTCAGAAGTAATTGCTTATTGTTAAACAGGCAGAATGATATAGTGGAATGAGTATTGGATTGGTGTCAAAAGATCAATATTCAGATTCTTGTCTTGCCTCTGTAACTTGCTACTTGGGCAACAATGGGCATTACACTGTATGGATCTCAATTTCCATATCTGTAAAATAAATGAGTTAAAATAGGTTTCCTCTGACGTTTCTGACAGATCTAATATCTGAGAAATTGTGATTCTGGCATTTCTCTCCTTTGGAAAGTGAGACTAAACATTTTTTTTAAATAAGGCAGTGTATCAGCCTGAAAAGAGGTTGACCCATCTCATGCATATTGAGACTATAGGGGTGAGATAGAGATGAGATGACCTCTTAGAGATCATATTCTGCATTTTTTAGATAAGGGAAATAAGGTCCACAATCTATAATTAAGGTGATAATCAATCACTGAACCAAATAATCTTTAATAAATATGGAGGGGTTGAACTTAAATCTCTGATTGAGCAAATCAAACATTGCTTCTTCCACAAGTTGTCTCTGAAAGTACTCATCATTTTTGAACATTGCTTCTCATATCTCCTTGATCCCTTATTTGTACATGACTATTTGACAACTTGTTATTTAAAAAAATGTTTTTGAATATCTGACAAATATCTGCCAGCAGTTTCAGATGGTGCCCTTAATTTTTTAAAATTAAGTTTATTTATTTAATTCATTAATTTAAAATATTTTCCATGGTTGCATAATTCATGTTTCATTCCTCCCCTCCTCCCATCACTCTCCCATAGCCAACAAGCAGTTCCACTGGGTCTTTCATGTGTCATTGATAAGACCTATTTCCATATTATTAATATTTGTACCAGGGTGATCATTTAGAGTCTACATCCTCAATCGTATCCCCATTGAACCATGTGATTAAATAGATGCTTTTCTTCTGTGTTTCTACACCCACAGTTCTTTCTCTGGATGTGGATAGTGTTCTTTCTCATAAGTCCCTCAGAATTGTCCTGGATCATTGCACTGCTGCTAGTAGAGAAGTCCATTACATTAGATTGTACCACAGTGTATCATATCAGTCTCTGTGTGCAATGTTCTCCTGGTTCTGTTCCTTTCACTCTGCATCACTTCCTGCAGGTTGTTCCAGTTCCCATGGAATTCCTCCAGTTCATTATTCCTTTGAGCATAATAGTATTCCATCACCAACAGATACCACAATTTGTTCAGCCATTCCCCAATTGAAGGCCATCCCCTCATTTTCCAATTTGTTTTTGCCACCACAAAGAACGTGGCTATAAATATTTTTGTACAAGTCTTTTTTCCTAATGATCTCTTTGGGGTACAAATTAAACAGTGGTATGGCTGGATCAAAGGGCAGACAGTCTTTTAAAGCCTTTTGGAAATAGTTCCAAATTGCCTTCCAGAAGATGGTGCCCTTCATAAAAAAGACACCTCATAAACTCAAGCAAAAAGATGAATTTTCTGAGCACAAGGTTAAGGAATAAATTATGCTAGAACTTAATCACTCCAATAATTCAATGGATCTGTGATCTCATCACTTCTGATTATTTCCTACAACAGCACTGATCACACCAATACCACTTCATTATTTGTGATGTTTGACCATATTCTCCCCAAGACTCTCCACAAAGGTTTAGCCAGTATGATGGATACCCTTCTTGTCTTTTCTTTCTCTTCCATCCCTTCCCTCATCAGAAAGTAAGCTCCTTGAGGGGATGCATAATATCCTTTGCTTGTAATTATATACTCAGTACTTAGCATAATGCTTGATACATAAGTTCATAATAAATTCTCTCTCTCCCTTCTCTTTTTCTGACTCTATTTCCTCTCTCCAACTCTCTCTCTCATTATTTATTTTCTTCTCTCTCTCTCTCTCTCTCTCTCTCTCTCTCTCTCTCTCTCTCTCTCTCTCTCTCCCTACCTGCCTAGAGATCACTCTCTGGATTTCTTAATGGTACATAGAGACAATGTAATATGTAGATTGGTCAACTTGTGTCGTGAGCATTTACCCATCTCCTTACATCTCTTTGATTCTCTGTCTCTGTCTGTTGATCTATCTCTTTCTTTCTCCCTCTCTCTAATTTGTTATCACCATGAAAATAGCAGAAAATGAAGGTACTAAGACAAAGATAAGTTCTACTTAGAAAAGGAGGAAGAAGGTCACCAAAATGATATGGTATATATGATGCTGTCCAGGAAGAACATAATACCTTGGTGAAAAGAGTGTATGTAGGAGTCATTAAGAAGATGTTCTAACATGTACAATTTGCTCTCAGCCTATTTTAAAGTTTTGCTTAGGAACAACCTTTTTGTGGGAGGGATAGGGAGACTCTGAAACTAGACTCTGATTTCTCTCTCTCTCTTTCTCTCTCTCTCCTCTCTTTTTCTTGTTCTATCTTTGTTTCACTGATTCTTTCTGTTGCTCTATCTCTATCTCTGTCTTTCACACACACACACACACACACACACACACACACACACACACCTTTTGCAGAGCTGGGATGCACATCCAGTTCCCCTGACTCCACTGATTCTAAACTGGAAGCTCTTTCCATTGTACTAGCTATCTTGAAATAATTTCCATTCATTCTCTCTAGCTTTTTCAGATAATTGTTGTGCTCTTCACTTAAAGAAAAATCTGGA
The DNA here is from genome assembly GCF_027887165.1 of Monodelphis domestica. NCBI lineage: Eukaryota > Metazoa > Chordata > Mammalia > Didelphimorphia > Didelphidae > Monodelphis > Monodelphis domestica. The sequence continues at coordinate 74,216,161 of NC_077231.1, read as the reverse complement.
AAACCAAAAAAGAGTTCTAAAGAGAACCACAAAGATGACAGACCAAGATCCATAAGAAAAGGATTTGTTCTGACTTAACAAAGGGAATTGTAAGGAAAAATTTAATAACTCTAAATATGAAATACACTAAGAGGTTTCCTATAGAGGATGGCAACCAGATGGTCTCCATTTTTTGCTGAGATTACAGCAAGACAAAGCAGATGTTGAATGCAAGATTTTCAATGTGAGGGATCTAAGTTAGCCACGAATAATTTCCTTTAAGGAATAATTGAGGAATTAATTCAATATGCCTTCTAAGATAATAGAAAATCAGGTCAGTTCAATTCAACAAATGGTATCCCCAGTCTCTAGTACTCTAGTACCCTGTCTCTGTTCTTCCTATGTCCAGCATACTGTACTAGAGACTAAAGATATAGTGACAAAATAAAATATTTCTTTCCCTTCCAGGAGATTACAAGGGATTATGTCATGAGCATAGTGAAGTTAATAAAAATGTGTATATATACATATATATGTATATCATAATATAAAGCAATTTTAAAGAGTAAAATTCATGGGAAAATGGTTGGAGAAGTAAAGTTTCAATGTTAGATTTGAAGGAAAAATTCCCCTTTGTGCACATGTTAAGTTGTCCACTTTCTAAATCCACATATATCATTTTTTTTAAAAAAAAGGAAATTCAGATGATGAAATTGATCATTACTAAATTTGTATGTTTGCAATAATACAATTTGTAGACTGCTGAAAAATCCTCAGCTCTAAAGTGGCAGGGAATAAATGACAGCGGCATGCAACATACAAACTCAAAGGAGTTAACCTTACACAATCCCCATTAGTTAGACATATATTTAACATGCATCTGTCCCTGGTTAGCAGGTCAAAGGTGACAATGAGTACTATAAACAGTATGGCCATGTCATCTGCTTCTCCTCTTTCGAAAATATTCCATGACAAGTCAGTCTTTGATAAGCAGATCATCCAAAAATGTAAATATATATTCTCAAAAGAATAATCACAAATGATTAGCAAGTATATAAACAAATGCTCCAAGTTACTATTAATAAGAGAAATGCAAGTAAGAACAATGTTGAGGTATTACCTCATATCCATCAAGTTGGGAAAGGTGATAAAAGTCAGAAATCATTGATTCTGAAAGGGTTGGGGAAAGTTAGGCACACTAATTCCTTGCTGGTGGAGAGAATAATTGGTATAATTATATTAGAAAACAATTTGGAATAATGCAGATAAAAAGACCATAATGCATCTATACCTTTTGACTGAAGAGATCTTGTTGCCATGTATTTATACCAATGAGGTGAATGACGAAAAGAAAGATCCCATGTACCATACAATATTTATAATAATAGATTTTTAGTAGCAAAAGGGGGGGGACGGAAACAAAATACGATATCATCAATTGGGATTTAACAAATTGTGGACCCCGAAAGTAATAGACTATTACTATTTTGTAAAGACAGTGAATTTGATAAATATAAAGAAGACTGGGAAGACTTCTATGAATTGATGAAAAGTAAAGTGAGCAGAAACAAGAGTACAATATACCCATTGACCATATTGATGTAAATGGAAAAGTAAACAACACAACAAAACAATTAGAATGTAAAATTACGATGACTCAGTTTTATCCTATTGAAGAAATATGAGAAGACACTTCTACTGTGTGTGAAGAGGGAGGTGTGGAGAAACCATGAGTATGGAATGCTTCATATTACATTGGATTCTAGATTTTAATTTTTCTGGCTAAATGTAGTATTTTCTCTTTGACTTGCTTTTTCAGGAATCTGGCTATAAAAATCCTGGTATTTTTAAATTTGGAATATCTTTCAGGAGGTGATCAGTGACTTCTTAAAATTTTTATTTTCTTTTTTTGTTCAAGAACATCAAGACAATCCAGCTCCAGAGACAGAACTGATGGAGTCAGAATGCAGATCAAAGCATGTGATTTTTAATCTAAGTTTATTTGAATTTTTGTTTTGAGGCTTTGGTTTTATATGATTATTCTTGAAAATGAACAATATGGAAATGTTTTGCATGATAATGCATGCATAACCCAGATTGAATTGCTTACTAGCCGTGGGAGTGGGGAGAAAAGGGAGGGAGGAATAATTTGGATTATATAACATCGGAAAACTTATGTGGAACTTTGTTATTACATATAATAGGTAAAAATAAAATATCTTCATTAATTTTTTAAAAGAACATCAAGGCAGTTTTCCATGATAATTTCTTTCAATATGATGCCCAAATTCTTTTTTCTCCTTTTTTCTCATGGCTTTAAGACAATTCAATGACTCTTAGACTATTTCTCTTGGATGTATTTTCCAGTTGAATTGATTTCCAGTGAGAGATTTCAAGTTTTCTTCTGTTCTATATTTTTAAAATTGTTTTAAATGTTTTATTTTGTCTTGCTGTTTCATGAAGTTGTCAGCTTCCATTTGTCCAATTCTAGTTTTTAGGGAGCAATTTTATTCTTTGAGGCTTTGTACTTCTTTTCTAATAGTTCCATTTTTAGGAAATTATTTTCTTACGTAAATTTTTATTCAAGCTGTTGATTTTTTTCTATCATTTCTTTTCTACTTTTTCTTCTTTTTCATGATTTGTTTTTCTATCCTTTTTTGGAGCTCTCCTAGGCGTTCATTTTGGACTTGATATCCTTCCACATTTTCCTTTGAGACTTCATACCTTTTAATTTCTGTATTGCTCTCCTCTTCTGAGCTTATGCTTTAGTCATCTATCTTGAGACATTTTTCTAATTTTAGCCTTTTTTTCCTATTTTTGTGCCCATTTGGGGGTTACTTTTCCCCTTGATTTTATCTTTATGCTGAAGCTTACCTTTGTGTCTGGGGCAGATGGAGTATTGCCCAGCACCTGTCCTGTGTCTAGGATTAGCTCAGCCATGTTGATCTCAGATTGAACATTCTGAAAAGGTGGCTTGGTTGTCTTGCAGTGTGAAGGTTTTCAGATGTTCTGTTCAAGTGGTTCAAGTTGTATTCTGCCCAAACCTGTCAAGGCTGAACCTTGTTGAAATGAATTCCTCCCATGGCTGTTTGTTCTATATTATTGGCTTCTGTTCTTACCCTGCTGATGCTGGACCAAGTCAGCTTTGCTCTTTCTCCTGCAGCTTAAGAGGTTTGTTCATCATTCTCCCTCCTCATAGTCCACTAGGATGAGTTCTCCTTGATCTCTCAAGGATGTTCTGGATCAGAGCATCGTTTTACCCCTTCTTCTCTTAGCTCTGCCACTCCGGGATTCACTTTGAGGCACTGTTGTTCTTTCTTGGTCTTTTAGAGGGTGGCTGGTGGGCTTCAAGTGCCTGACATGCTACTGTCACTGTCACTGGCACCCCATCAAATTCTTTAGTTTTCTTGAATTACTTTCTTCTCTTCTCTGTGACCTCATCTGGAGTTTCCTTGACAAAGATACTGTATGGTTTGCATTTCTCTCTCTAGCCCATTTTACAGTTGAAGAAACTGTGGTAAGCAGGATTAAGTGACTTGCCCAGAGTCACTCAACTAAGAAGTTTCTGAGGCCAGATTCAAACTCACAAAGATGAGTCTTCTTTATTTCAGGCTCAGCACTGTATTCACTTTACCAATTAGCTGCATCTTGCAAAGCCAGAATTCCAGCCTAAATCTCCTTATTCCAAATCCATCAGTCCTTTCGTTAGACTACATTTAACTTACTAAAACAGTTATAAATATTGTAATTACATTAACAGAAATCTCCATAGCGTAAAGTGTTATTGTGCTTACAAGATACCAGGGTCTTCTTCAGTTCAGGGATTCTGTCTTAAAATTAACTATATAGCTCTTTTGATTATTAATATGCTGGGCATACAATAATCACCTAATAAATATTGTACTCTTTTAAAAAAAGAAATACTTATTAATTGTTTGATATTAAACTAAAAAAACTTTATTAACTAACTTGTCATTGCCAGTATAACTGCCATCTCAAAATAATATAGTCCAGTCCTTTTATTTTAGAGTTAATATTATTGAATAATAGGGAAATTGAATAACATACAGTTCATAGATGTCATGTCATATAGTAACAGTAACAACAGCAACTGAAATGAGTAGGTTCTCATTTTCCTTAAATTATTGAACAAGCATTTTATAAATACTAAGAAAAATGAGAATTCCAAAGTATAATTAAGGGAAAATCTTTTTTAGTTTACTAGAGCATGGTCAACTTAATATTAAAAAAGAATAGTTCTTTTGTGATTTGCTGGAGTTCCAATTAAACCTCCCCACCTGGAAAAATTTTGTTGTCCTTGCATCCTAATTCTTTGATATTCAGTGGTTATTTCAGTGATCCTATGGTATGGTGTTTGAATTTCCATTTTGCATTTCTAGTAATGGAAATTCAATCACCATACCATAGGATCACTGAAATAACCACTGAATATCCTCAGTCTTTGGACTTCAAAGCCACATGAGGGTACATCAATAGATGATAATGCACAAAGACAATAGTCATTCTCGGTCACCGAGAAACTACCACATTTTTTAGAAATGCACTTTGAATTAAAGATTACCCTCTCTATAAAATGCACATGCTAACATTGGATTTTCAGATTTAGAAGGCACATCCTCATAAATATTCTATGAAACAGATATGCTTCAGTTACTATTATCCATATTTTGCAGGTGAGTATCACACTGATTAGGAACTTGTCCAAATATGATCATTGGTACCATTGGGAATCAAACCCAAGTTTCTAGACTCTGAGAACAGTGTTAAATCTGTAGCACTTTGTAGAAGGGGTGGGCAAGAACAATTTGTTCCAGTGGCCATAAAAGTTGTGGAAGTGAGTGCCATGGAGCACTCAGAGCTTGGTTAGATATTGAGGAAGCCAAGAGCATCCACTGTATTCTGGCCCATTACCAGTTGGTTGCTCTGACTTTTATCTTGTCACTGGACTTCCATGACTCTGTAGGAGAGAGTGATGCTGATGAGTTTGTGCAATACTGCTTCATTTAAATCCAATTTATGTGTGAGTCAAAAGGAATCACCAGTGAGGTAATGTGTGTCTTCTTCGAGTCTTCTACTGTGCCGTCTTTTTAGAGAGAAGTAAGATATGAAATAACTAATTCTTTAGGTTTGGTCAAGAAGAGAGCAATGGAAGAATGAAGAGGAGGGAAGGATAAATCATAGAAAAAAGGCACAAGAAGCACATGTTGGAATAGCTAAAAATTATGATAGAATTCCAATGACTTGAGAAATATTGTTAAAACTTCCTCAAACAATTCACAGAGTTCTAAGGCAACAGAAATACTTCTGAATTATTATTCTGGGTCAAAGAGACTCTGCTATATCAAAATATTATAAATATAACTGTAAGGGAACTCAGTTATCCTTTACTTCTAATGTCTAGGAAGTCAAAATAACTTGTTTGAGATCACTTAGGTAGAAAACATCGGAGATGGGATTGAACTCTGATCTTTTGACTCCAAAGCTAGCATTGTTGTTCTCTTTCCATTAAACTATATGCCCTTCTTAGTTCTGCACTTGTCTCATGTTCTGAGTCCTGAAACATGTGCTATGTATGAGTAAGGATGGGACAACTAGGCAAATTAACCTCATTAATTCTTACAAAAGCTTGTGTGAGTCACAAGTCCTCATCATCTTCATTTTAATGAGTGAAAGTCCTTTTAACCAGTATGAAAGAATTGAGGAAGTCACAGTCCTCCAGAGGCTCACAAATGAAGGAGGAAGGTGATGACCCACAAAGAAATTTTATCACAATGAACAAAATATTTCCCCATTAGCTATCTGGAAATCCTGACAGCCATACATGGCAAAGTATAATGAGGGACAAGACAAAACAAAACAAAAGGTTTTTCATTATGTTTTATGGTTGTGGGCAACATGAGGTGAAGGTAGTTACAGTTTCTCCCTATTCCTTAACAAGTAATGGAGTTTCCTTTGATTTGAAGCCAGGTCAAAAGCAAGGACTCAAATGGGTTCAGTGTTCTTTTCCATTTTTATATGATGCCATAGGGTCACTTTTATGAGCTTCAGAAAAAAGGAAATAGAAGATACATAGAGTTGAGTGATGACTCCAAAAGCCTAAAGAGAGGATGGGTCATTAAATGTTTAGTGAGAAGAGACCCAATATTGCTTATATTACCTTGGGTTCAAACTATCACTCTACTGCAGGAGATTTTCATCTGTTTTTGTGTTTTGTGTTTCTTTGATAATCTAGTGAAGCCTTCAGACCCCTTCTTAGAATAATATTGAATAATGTTAAATTTATACTATATTTCATATAAATTTATATAAATTTTATATTTTATATATTTATATAAATTTATTTAAATCCTATCTTCATATAAATTTATATAAATATATCTATAATAAATTCTACATTTATATAAATTTATGTAAATATTTTATGCTTTATATACATTTATATAATATATAACTATCTATATAAATATATAGAATTATATTAATTTATAGTTTTAATAAAATATATTATAAATTTATATAATTTTATATATTTATATTATATATTGTAAATTTATAATATAAATTTATAAATGTTAAATTTATAAAAATAAAATTCAAAAGATTTCATAGGAAGGAAATCATATTGAAATATAGTTTATATGTAAATATAATGAAATAGTTATATATATTTATCTACATAAATATATATACATGGAGATATATACATATAAACATGTATATATACAGGGCAGCTAGCTGGCACAGTAGATAGAGGTCTGGCGTCAGGACCACCTGAGTTCAAATCTAAGCTCAGGCACTTATAGAATGTGACTTGTCCAAAGTCACTTAACCCCACTTTTCTTAGTTTCCTCATATGTAAAATTAGCTGCAGAAAGACACTGCAAATAACTCTAGTATCTCTGCCAAGGAAACCCCTAATGGGGTCATGAAGAGCTGAAATTATTGATTGAAATAACTGATGAACAATAATAACTTATCTACACACATAGATCTGTTTATCTATTTATATATCTAATTAAATATAATTTATTTCCTTTGTAATCCTATGAATTTTACTTTTATGAATTTAAAAACATTATTTTGAGAAGGTATTCATAGAGTTTATCAGATTCTTAATGAAGTACAGGACACAAAAATAAGTGAAAAATCCCAGCACTAAGGCAATAGCCATATAGAAATGGATATATAGATAGAAGCAAGGTATTAAAATGGGTTCAGTTGTGGCAGCCAGGTAGTTTAGTGGATAGGGAGTCAGGTCTTGAGACTGGAGGTCCTGAATTCAAATTTGACCTCAAACACTTCCTTAGTTGTGTGATCCTGAGCAAGTCACTAAATCCCAATTGAATAGCCTTTCCTGCTCTACTGCCTTGGAAATGATATTTAGTATTGATTTTAAGACAGAAGGTAAAGTTTTTTTGTTTGTTTTTTTAAGTAAAAACATGCCATCAATCCCGATTTAGAATATGGCTATGAGGCAAATAGGGAGGAGGTTGGGGGAATGTGATTGTCTTAAGATCATTATTCAATAGAATCACAGAATCAAATAATTTTAAAAATGGAAATGATCTCAGTGGTCCAATTCACAATCCAAAACAAATTCATGTTTCAATATACCAGTCATCGTCTGCTAAAAGATCAGTGACTAGAATCTGTAATTCTCAAGGTAGCCAGTGCACTTTTGTCTATTCCTAATTTTTAGAATTTTTCCCCCTAAAATCAAGCTCAAATTTATCATTGAATCTTATTCTGCATCATTAAGTGTGAGATAGTTGGACTGAAAAATAAATACAATTAGATCAATGAAGCTACTTCTCCCTGAATATAGTAAATTCTGATGAGCACATTTATTGCTTGTGCTCATCATCTTGAGATAGGAAAATAAAAGTCAAATAAGGGCAGGGGCTTTTTTAATTTCAATTTTGTCTTTCTGTATCCCAGCAGATTGCTTTACATGTGGTAGGTTATTAATAGATGGTTGATGAATAAAGGGATAAATGAAAGAATGACTTTACCAAAGAGAAGTACTGGAAGACACATTATACTGAAACTTTTTAAAGGGGGGGGGTGAAGGGGCAAAAAGAAACCCAGCAGGTTTTCCTATAAATCATGAACTTAATAAAAAGCATGTGTTTTACACTAATGAGAAAAAATCTACTCTGGATTAATAATGGTCCCAAATCAATACACAATATAGTATATTTGTATTGAGCAAGAAATATAACTTTTTATGACAACATTTGGGACAGTGAATTCTCAGTTATTCAAACATGAGAAAATATATGCATATATTGTCAATTTTACATATTATAATGTTAATTTAAAAAAAAAAACAGCCCATCTGATAGGTCTGTTTTATTTTAGGAAGATTTCCATGGAGACACATGACATTGTCTATTCTTTGTAATCAAATATAAGAAATGATTCTATAGAGATCAAATTATTTAAATCATTTAATATCTGTGTGTTTTAATTCAAAATCAGAATTATCCTCTGCTACCTGTCTCCATGAGATTAGAGCCCTTTCTAAGCTGTGGCTGTTGAATAAAGATGGTTTGAAGTGACACCGATTCTTTAAATTCAAAACAAGATGCCCTTCTCCTCTGCTGGCTAGGCACAGAAGTGTCATGGTGGTGGCAGGGGTTAAAGTTCTAGCACTGGTGCATATATATTAGGCTGGATTCATAAAACGACAGTGTTGCCCGAATGGAACGATTACAGTCAAAGAGCAGTGACCAATAAAAAAAGGGAGAAGAAGGTCCAAGAAAGCTGAGGTAGGCTGTCTCTGAAATTCTGACACACTGGAAACAATAGATAATAAGGTGTACATGGGATCAGGTCAGAGTGAACTTGTTGACTCCTGTTAACAAAAACCTCAGAGGAGAAAAATCATAATCAATTGATTCCTATCAAAGATCATCATTGAATTAAAACTGATTTTTTTTAACAGCCTTCAGACCCAGACCTAGGACTCAGCGCTAGATTCCTGGATAGCAAGGTAAATTATTTTTGTGTTTTTAAGCTTATAGTTAATGCTCAGAGCTTGATCCATCACATATGGGGCAACGGCATCAGGGAATGAATTCAGATTTGTCTGTTCTCCCTAAAAGTCTAAAAGTGGTGGATTTTGCTTGATTGGAAAGTTGCCCAAAGCAACATTCAACAGTTGGGGAGGCTAATATTGCTGAAGCCAGCCTCACCCTCTACTTGCTGCCTCTTTCAATGAATAAACCACAAATTCAGTTCCTGGAACTGATTTTAGATGTTTTTCCCAAAGACAATTACTCAGATGTATTTTTCCCTCTTTTACATTTACCAGGAATAATTCTTTTGCTAAAAGATTGCTGTTTTCTCCATTTCCCTTTTGGATCAACATTTATCTATACCTTGAAAAGAAGTCAGAATATATCTATTTTTTTAATGTCGACCATAAGTTTTAATTTATTTTAGTTATTTTTTTTTGCTAATTCTCCATGATAGTCGTATCTTTGACCAAATTGGAAATTATGAACTTTAAGCTAATAATTCAAAAGGAATAGGAAGCCAAACTGGGTGTGTATTTCACATCGATGAGAAAACTGCCATGACTAGATATACCCTGTACTTTAAACAAATGTGTGAAAGCTCACTAGTTCATTGTCTGCTTTAAATATCCTAACTATCCACCTTGATTCTTAAGTTGCAAAAGTACAGGGAATGCTGGGTTTCTTCATTCTATACTCCACCCCCAAGAGAAAAACTAATACTGGAAAAGAGAGCAGCCCATTAATTAACAGTTTTCCCTGGGTTTTCACAACTTGACTTTAACAACCAGCTGGGAAAACTTGCTTTGATCTTTCTCTCTTTTTGGTTGAAGGCTCAAAGAGCCTGGAAAAAATCTCCACCAGATGTTCTCTTCATTTAGCAGTCAAAAGTAAAAACATATGCCCATCTGTCGTTCAAGAAGGACATAAACCCTTGCTTTGGATTAGCAAAAGATTTCTTGGTTGGAATTATGTATTTTCACCACCTTTTTAAGTTAATTAATTGCTATTATAGTTATTAAGTGATATTAAATTAAAGTGATATTAAATATAATTAAGTGATATTAAATAATTTAGGTTATGAATTTCATCTGAACTATTATAGTTTGCCTAATCTTTGCTTTTTTTTTTTGGTGGTCAGGGACTTTTGATTAAAAAGAAAAGATTGGAATTTAGCCTGTATAATTTCCAAAAATGATGCTGCACCTCCTAGGCTAACAGAGTGTCTCATATTTAGGGAGCATTCAAAGAAATTCTGAGAGATTGATAGTACCTGACTGAACCCCTCTCCCCAAGTTAATTTTCCAGTTTAGTGACCCAGTGATGAGCAGGAGAGGCAACATGGAATCACAGATAGGAGCCTGACCCTCAGAAAAGGACATCTGAGTTCAAATTCTATCTCTGGAATATTTTTGTGACTGTGGAAAAGTCACTATGTTATTCAATGACCAGAGGCAATTCACTAAGACAATAATTTTAAAAATATGTGATGATGGTATGGGTAGGAGAATTTCCCAACCTCATCAGGACTTCCCTATACTAACACAATCACATCTGGACAAAAAGAACTGCAAAAGGAATAAAGAGTTGAATATGAAAATTGATAATGAAAACTAGTTAATGAGAGTTCCTTTCCCTTATTCCAGGGGGTCTGATGGCAGCCACAGTCTGTTTCGTCATCTTGGTCTTACTAGTAGCCAATACTGTAGGGATTCGAATTGCGAGGCAGGTTTATGAAGTGACCGATCCAGATGACTGGGCTTCAGCCTCTTTTGACTGTCCTCGAGAATGTTTCTGTCCTCCCAGTTTTCCTACTGCTTTATACTGTGAAAACAGAGGCCTGAAGGAAATCCCCTCAATCCCTTCAAGAATATGGTATCTTTATCTGGAAAACAACCTGATCAAAACCATCCCTGAGAAGCCCTTTGTGAATGCCACCCAACTGCGATGGATAAATCTCAACAAAAATAAGATTACTAACTACGGGATTGAGCGAGGGGCCTTGAGCCAGCTGAAGAAGCTGCTTTTCTTATTTCTGGAAGATAATGAGTTGGAGGAGGTGCCTGCCCCACTTCCCAGAAGTTTAGAACAGCTGCAGCTAGCCAGAAATAAGGTCTCTAGGATTCCTCAAGGAACCTTTAGCAACTTGGAGAATTTGACCCTCCTGGATCTTCAACACAACAAACTTCTGGACAATGCTTTCCAAAGAGACACCTTCAAAGGTCTCAAGAACCTCATCCAACTCAACATGGCCCAAAATGCCCTCAGGAACATGCCACCCCGGTTACCGGCCAATACAATGCAACTATTCTTGGACAACAATTCCATTGAGGGGATACCAGAAAATTATTTCAATGTCATCCCCAAGGTGGCTTTCCTGAGGCTCAATTATAATAAATTATCAGATGCAGGTCTCCCCACCAGTGGCTTTGATGTCTCTTCTATTCTGGATCTACAGCTGTCTCACAATCGACTCACCAAAGTTCCACGCATCAGTGCTCACCTTGAACATCTCCATCTTGATCATAACAGAATCAGAAGTAAGTGAAACTTGACATACACACAGATACACAGGTCCAGAAGTATGGAATATTGCAGGGGACAACTTTTTTTTTGACTTGTTGATTACTTTTGCTGATTTTCTTTTTAGCTTTTTTTGGAAAAAAATAGTTGTTCTAAGGGTCAGCTGTATGAGAAGGAAAAGGAGGTATAAGAGTCAGTTCTATGAGAAGGGTGAAGAGGAAAGATGAGGAAAGGGGAAACAGAGGCAATCTAAAAGTAAAAGGTACCAATAAAATATGAATGTACATATTTATATATGCATACATACATAAGAATGTATGTATATGTGAAAGGAAATGATCATTGTGGAAACAAAACGTTTGTTTTCATTGCTGATTGAAGAAAATTTCTGGTTCTGATTCTAAAATGTCTATCATTTTCTTGAACTTGAACCTTTGTAGATTAGTTGTTTTTAGCTGATAATTTAAGAGATCTCTTTAAGACAAAACAGGTTCCAGGGTCTGAACTAGAATCTGAAAAGTTGAAATCCTATAAACTATTAGAGAGGAAACCTTTTCCTCTGGGAAAACAGGCTATCTGCCATATTGGTCCCAAGTTGAATGCTTCTGGCTTTGAGTTCCTCAAGCTGGGGGGACCATTGTTGAGGGAAGTGACTCAGATAGAGAGTAATATGAATACCATGGGGGGTAACTTTCTAAGTTGTATGATTTTAGGATTAAAAGTCATTGAGGGGAGGCATTTTTAATTCTGTTGACCCAGTATTTGAGCATTTCAAATCAATTCCACTATTCAAGCATTTGCTAGGGGCATTGTGCTAGGTAGGTGATACAGATAAAAGAATTACAGCCCTTGCATTCAAGATACAAGTTCACAGTTGATTGAGGAGGAACATTATATGCAGAAAAGTAGATCTCCTTATCTCTCTCTCTCTCTCCCTTTCTCTCCCTATCTCTCTATCCATCCATCCATCATCTCTCTCTTTCTCTATCTCTCTCTCTATCTATCCATCTGTCTACCTATCTATCCCTCTATCCATCCATCTCTCAATCTCTATCTCTCTATCCATCTATCTCTCTATCTATCCATCCATCCATCCATCCATCTACCTATCCTTCCATCCATCCTTCCATCCATCCTTCCATCCTTCCATCCATCCTTCCATCCTTCCATCCATCTATCTATCTATCTATCTATCTATCTATCTTAGTGACAGAGAGAATCCAGAACACTTAATAATTATTATTTTGACTTTAAGGACACCTGGAAGTTCCTCTACTGTCTCTAGAAATTCTACAATTAGAGATTCATTTCCTTGACTTGAACATTTTCTTCTATTATACCCAAACTTCTGAGACGTCTTAGTGATAATAACACAGATTTAGAACTTGAAGGGATATTAGAGTCTATCAAGTAAGTTTGGTCCCCTCATTTTATAGAGGATAGAACTGAGTCCCAAAGAGGTGAACTTGCTTAGATGGCACAGTAACACCATGTATATAAGTAAGCTATATTCTTCTATGCCTTCAGTTAAGGTCATTAGTAGAATAAAAGTAAAGAATGGGAGAACAGAGGTATAGACCAAGAAGATTTCTATTCTTTCTAGTTTTCTGAGATAATACACATACCTCCTAAAGAGATGGATAATATGTTTAAGTAATTAAAAAGATTTTAGAAGGTTTATATATCAAGAATAATGTTCTCTGCCTTTAAAGATAACAAAAGTTATCTTAAAGAAAACAATTTTAGGGGGCAGCTATGTAGCTCAGTGGATTGACAGCCAGGCCTAGAGACAGAAGGTCCTAGGTTCAAACTTGGCCTCAGACACTGACTTGCTGTGTGACCCTGGGCAAGTCACTTAACCTCCATGACCTATCCCTTACCACTCTTCTGCCTTGACTCCAAGGTGGAAGGTATGGATTAAAAAAAAAAGGAAATGAAAACAATTCTAGAAAAAGAGATAACATTCATATCCTCATTTCAGGTTTTTACAATACTTCACATCATTTTTGTTCCTCTAACAGCACTAGGGGATTGGTCAGCAGCATTATCAATAGTTCTAATGTCTTGACTTTCAGTGAACCTAATCAGGCAGTCTAATATTGAAGTCTAATAGTGAAGAAAGCAGCTAGTGCAAAGAATCTTAGAACCTCAGAGCTGAAGAGGCTCTAGGAATCATCCTGAGTAATCCAAAGATATAGAAGAGGAAGTGAATTTCTGATAATGTGCAAAGAAACCAAGGCAAGAAAAGATGGAATATCCTTTCCTAACTAGAGGAATCAAAATTACATTACCCAATATCGTAACTGCGTAAAATTGAATTTCGGAGAGGTTAGATGATTTCCTCAAAGTTGCACAGGTAGTAAATGGTAGAACCAGGTCTAAAACCCAAGCTTCCTGATTACAAGTCCTGTTCTCTCTATGAAAAGATTCAGCCATTTGAGTTGGGTTTTCTGTGAGGTTAAGAAATGGACTTTCAGATACAGACAGACCTCTGGGTTCTTTTCAGTTGGTGGAGTTATTCTTTGTCCTTCCTTTATAAAACTAGAAATAATTGCTAAGGAACCAATCAACATGATCACTTATCTGACAAATGTCCATGTTTTCTTTCATCCTAAATGCCTCAGACAGCTGAAGAACTATTTTGTGGCTGGAGTCTTTCCAAATTTATTTCTTGGCAAGAATAAAGTTTTCAATGAAATATAATAAGACAGTGTGATCCAGATTTTTATTGATTTTCTTGATATCTTAAAGATATTGATTAAAGGAAATATTAGTAGGGTCCCACTTTATTGCAATGTAGGCATATTTGTAAGGTAAGCTTCTTGGAGTAGTGTGCTATGATTGTTAGAAAACTGGGCTTGGAGTGGGGGGAGGAAATTTCTGATAGCCTGGGTGTCTTTGGGCTTAATCTTTCATTGTTTAGGGAAGTCTACAGCTGTATATAATATTCTCTTAATTCTAATCATTTCACTCTTTATAATTCCATGTAGGTCTCTCCATGTTTGTTTTTAAATTAACCCACTTATCATTTCTTATAAATTCCATCACAATCATATGCCAAAACTTTTTTTTTTTTTAGAGAAAAGTGGTGTGTGTGTGTGTGTGTGTGTGTGTGTACATATATGAGTTTCTGGGATCAAACCAAAGAGTGCTCATGCTGTTCTTACCTCTACAGGTGTCAACAGTTCTCTGATGTGTCCACCCTTCCATGCTATGGCAGGAATGCATGATTCCTTCAGTGATGGACCCCGTCTCCGATACCTCCGCCTAGATGGAAATGAAATCAAGCCCCCAATCCCAATGGACTTAATGGTCTGCTTCAGGCTCCTTCAGTATGTTGTCATTTAAAGCACCCCTCCTTTTCTCACCCCTAGTCACCCTGGGAGAGGGGTTTACAGGGTCAATATTCTGTTATAAAATTAATTATACTTCATAGGTAGAGATTGGTATCCCTTTCTTTCAATAATTCTACTATCCATATATATATATGTATATATATATAAATATATATTTTGTTTGATTTGGTTTTATTTTTTTTTTATTTACAAAGTTAAGTGGTATATGTTTTTTTTTTAATTGGGGAAAAAACACTAGTATGCCACAATACCTGCCATGTCGCTTTAATTTGTGTTATTTTTTATTTATAAAGCAGAGTGGTTATTATCATCTCTATGCTCTAAGATAATGTGTCCTTTAGCTTTTCTCTTTTTTCCTGTGATATTACCTTCCAGGACTTGCAATTACACTGCTGATTGAGAAAAGGAAGGCAATATGTATACATGCATGCATATTTTCATGTTTGAAAAAGGTTATTTACTCATGGATTAAAAAGGATGAAGGAATGATGGAGTAATAAGGAAAATAGAATTAAAAGAAATAATAGATTCTTTGTATCTCACTGATTTTGAAATTTTGCTGTTGAATTACTTTCATATCTTAAAATTTGGACATTTAGTTCCCAAATGATCTAGCACAGAATAGATAGAAAATTGAATAAAAATTTTATTACATCCTAGATTTAGGGTTGGAAGGGACCTCAAAGTTCATCTCATCTAACTGCTTCATTTTAAAACATGAGAAAAATGAGGCTTGAAAGCATTAAGAAGATTTACCCAGGTCACATAGGTTGTAAATGTCAGAGCTGGGATTAGAATCAAAATCTTCTGATGCCAAATCCACCATGTAAAGCAGCCTCTCATAACATGAGATTTCATATAGTAACATTTATTAAAAAATATTTTAGAACCAGAAGACACCATGGTACAGTGTACCGACTGTAGGATAAGGAGTCAGAAAGAGAAGAGAATAAACATTAAGTGCCTATTATATGCCAGATGCTATGCTAAGCATTTTCCATATCTTATTGAACCTTCTAGGTTCATTCCTAGATCTGCTGCTTACTATCTATGGGACTTTGGATTTCTTTTTCCCTGTCTATGAGAGGTTGGAGTAATAGAAAGATCCTAGACTGATGATCATATGATCTGTGTCTCAAATGATTTAAGTACTTGCTTTACAAATGCAGATCAAAACCCTTCTGTGCCTTAGTAAATCATCTGAAAGAAAGAAAGAAAGAAAGAAAGAAAGAAAGAAAGAAAGAAAGAAAGAAAGAAAGAAAGAAAGAAAGAAAGAAAGAAAGAAAGAAAGAAAATGAAAGAGAGAAAGAAAGAAAGAAAGAAAGAAAGAAAGAAAGAAAGAAAGAAAAAAAGAAAGAAAGAAAGGAAGGAAGGAAGGAAGAAAGAAAGAAAGAAAGAAAGAAAGAAAGAAAGAAAGAAAGAAAGAAAGAAAGAAAGAAAGAAAGAAAGAAAGAAAGAAAGAAAGAAAGAAAGAAAGAAAGAAAGAAAGAAAGAAAGAAAGAAAGAAAGAAAGAAAGAAAGAAAGAAAGAAAGAAAGGAAGAAAGGAAGGAGGGAAGGAAGAAAGAGGGAAATGAGAGAAGAAAGGAATGAATGAAGGAAGGAAGGAGGGAGGAAAGAAGGAAGGAAGAATGAAAGCAAGAAAGAGAGAAAGAAAGAAAGGAGGGAAGAAAGGAAGGAAGGAAGGAAGGAGGGAGGAAAGAAGGAAGGAAGAATGAAAGCAAAAAAGAGAAAGAAAGGAGGGAAGAAAGGAATGAAGGAAGGAGGGAGGAAAGAAGGAAGGAAGGAAGGAAGGAAGGAAGGAAGGAAGGAAGGAAGGAAGGAAGGAAGGAAGGAAGGAAGGAAGGAAAAGACAGACAAATGAAATGATAAACAACAGGGCCTTGAAAGGATCTCAGAGGTGTTTTAGTCCATCTCTTTATCAGTCAGGGGAGTTGGGGGTCAAAGGGAAGGCGGGAAGCTGGGGCATCTTTCTCTATACACAGGACCCTTTCCACTATCCCATGACACCAAATTTAGAAGCCCCATCCCCATATTACTCTCTTCCACTCCTCATAGAGCTTGCCTTGTTCTCCTATGGACCTAAATGCTCATAGACCACCCTGGAATTTGTCTCAGGTTCAGGAATTCTTAGTTACACCTCTAGCTCCCTACTTTGCTTCAGATCACAGATGGTTGAAGAGAAAGTCCTCTTTAGAATAAGATGGCCTGAGTTCAAACTATACCACTCTAACTTATTACCTAGATGGTACTGAGCCAGCCATTTCACCTCTGGCCCTCTGTTTTCTCATCTTTAAAATGAATAGGTTAGACCAGAGCAGCACTTCTCACAATTTTCTGACTTTAGGACCCCTTTTACACTCTTTAAAAATTATTGAGCTTTCATTTATATAAGGCATATCCAGAGGGAGATTCAGTTTAAATGGTGAGAGCCAATTGTTAAATTGTTAAATTAATTCAGTGTGAGCATTTACAACTCAGAAAGCACCAAACTTTATAAATCAGGGCCTGATTTGTTGTTGCTCAGTGGATTGTTTAGCCTTAAAAAATAATGGAGAAAATATGAATAATATAGATTAAGCTTTAAAATGGGTCATTAATGTATTTTTTTTAGAGAGATGGTTGTTAAACATTTACCAGCAAACTCCTGGCTATAGCTACATTTTTACCATATTAGAAATCATTATGAATTTTTAAAATTTAAGAATCCCCAGGGTTCACCTGGCCACACTTTTGAGAACCTCTGAACTGAGCTTCTCTAAGATCCTTTCCAACTGTAAATAAAGAACTTAGAAAAGAGTCATCTTGAGCTACTGAAGGTGATAATATTCATTTCCTGGTAGTCCAGCTGTAAGCCTCACTCTTTGGTTTCTGACTATAGTGAAATCCAACATCATCTAGCCTGGGAATAAGCCTCTTATCCCCCTTCTAGTGCCTTTTTGAATAGGAAAAAAATAGGATTTCTATTTGCAAGTATATTATTGCTTTTCTAAAATCTATAGTTAACAGCATATATTGTATAATGCACTTAAAATATAATTTAAAAAAACAATAAAATCCTATCAAAACTGAGCAAGTGTGAACTATTTGTTTTAAGGCTGTACTTCAAATTCCTTATTTTTAAGGGTTTACTGTCATCCCGCAGATGGATGGTGGGAGTTCACCAAGCTGCCATTATGCTGCTTGAAGTTAGGGGCCATGTCCCTTTTGTCTTTATGTCCCTTGTAGTGCTGGGTACACATCGAGTGTTTCTTTGATGCTTACAAATTGATAAATAGCCATTTCCCATAAATAAATACATGAATGGACAAACAAATGAAAAATAAAGAGAGATAAATTAATAAATTAATATACACACACCAGTTTCTGAAAATAAAATCAAACCTTTGTGGGGAGTGGAACAGAGGCGGGTAGGCAAGACAATAATGAAACAATCTTAAAAAGAAAGCAAAACAGGGACAGTTAGGTGACTCAGAGTGCCAGGTCTGGAGTCAGGAGGACCTGGGTTTGAATCTGACCTCAGATATATCCTAGGTGCATGACCCTGTTCAAATCACTTCACCCCAAATGCATAACTTTTCTGTCTTAGAACTGACACTTAATGTTGATTCTAAGAGAAGAGGTAAAGTTTTTTTTTTTGTGTGTGTGTGTGTGTGTGTGTGTGTGTGTGTGTGTGTGTGTGTGTGTGTGTGTTTTAAGAAAGCAATACTATATTAGGCTGATCATCAAGCATAGCTATAATCAGGGGAAAATAGTATACAGAAGAATCATTCGATTTGGACGTAAGTTTAAACCCAGTTCTGGCAAGTTGCTTTTCCATTTGCCTCAGTTTCTTTATCTGTAAAATGACAGGATTGGGCTAGGTGGTCTCTGAGACTTCTCAGCTCTAAAGGCATCATCCAAATGTCTGAAAGAAGATACACAGAACAATACACAGGGAAAGGCCTCTATGTGCCTCAGTTTCCTCATTTGTAAAATGAGGATAATAATAGAACTTAATTCTCAGAATTATTGTGAGGATCATATAAGACACTAATTGAAAAGTGTTTCTTCTAGTGCTTGTCACTGAGAAAGCCCCTTATAAATAATTTATATCATCATCATCATCATCCTTCTTATGATGATGACTTTAGAAGATTACTCTGTAGATACATATTGAATATGAAGCAATTTCACTTTTTGTGGCAGGTAGCTAGGGTAAACGTCACGTGGTAGGCTCAAGTCTTAAACCCTCTGAAAAACCAGTTGCGTGCAAAGGGAGAAGTTTTAAAACCTTACTTAATGGAGGGAGAACAGACAGAAACCTCAGTGGAGAGCCCAGAAGAAAACAATCGCCGTGAGTTGATTCTCCAACCCAGGTGAGCAGAAGGAGGCGAGCGGGAAGGACTGTGGACGGTGCAGATGGGGGAGTGAGCGAGAGCATCCCAGCCCAGGGAGCAGTGGGCCGGAGGGCGGGGACGAGTCCCAAACGCCTCTCAGCTCTCCAGTCCCCCTGCACGTGCAGGGACAAGCGCCTCCCGGAAGCCGTATTGCCTACTAACCAGTCTGGGACCGGAAACTCGGGGAAGATGGAAGCGGGGACCTACACGCTCGGACCGCAGCCTGGAGCCAGCAGTGGCTGTAGGTCCTACCCAGCGTCCTCAGAGAGCAGGACAGGCACCAGCACGCAGCCGCGTCATCGCTGGGATCCTGGCAACTGAGCCCTAATTAGACTGCCCTGAATCACACCAGGCTGGACGCACCCGGCCTGAGCTGTTCCTGAGACCCCAAGAGAGTGTGAAAGCGGCAAAAAGACGGAGCTCAGACAGTCTCTCCCGAAAGGCTGAGAACTCGGCCCTCGATTAAAGCCTGCTTCTGGCCCGTCAAACAAATAAAAATCCCGATGTGTGTAAAGAGAGACATAGACAGTTACATCTATTTACACACAGACGCAGAGATCTATAAACACACATACCCATGAATATACACACATAACTAGATATGTGCATGTATGCATAAATATGTACATAGATACACACTTACATATTAAGTATATATTTGTATATCTACACCTACATATAGATAGATAGATTTATATATAAACATAGAAATCCATAGATATGTACATATACACATAAATACATACATATGCATTTACTTATATTTACACAGACACATAAATACATATCCATAAATACCCACAAATATATAACACAATAACTAAATATATACATATATACACACATGTATATAGACATATGAATATATTTACATATATTTACACATACATACATAAATAGACATGTGTATACATAAACATATATATCCATAAATAGGTAAAAATAAACAAACATATACACATACACATGAATACATATATGTGTATTTACATAGATTTACACATACATATATATTTATATACCTAAACATATATATCCATAAATCGGTACATATAGATACATACGTGTGTTAGATTTAAAATAGTTTTGAGTGTTAAATAGTTGTAGATAAGAGAGTGGGAGCCATAAACTGTGATAATTAAAATGTTTGGGAGCAAGGGAAATATATAACAATTATGACCGCTGAAATGTTTCTACTGTGTCTTGGTTTTATATAAATATAAGATGGTCGCCAGGGAATATATTCCCAATTTATGAATATGCCCAAGCCTTTAGTCTCTTCAAAGTTCCGTGGGTTCTTATCCATTTAAATGTCTATTGTCGGAAGGCAGAGTAGTAAGGGCTAGGCAATGGGTTTCAAGGGACCCACCCAGGGCCCCATAGCTGGGAAGTATCTGAGGCCAGATTTTAACCCAGGACCAAATGTCTTTATGTCTGGCTATCAGGTCGCTGAGCCACCCATTTTCCTCCCCCAAAGTTAAAGTTGAATCTTTGGGCTGAGTCTGCTCCCTGACAGGCAGGTAAAATCAATGAAATTACCAGAAGAGTCAAAAATCCTTTTAAACAGCCCATTGCTTT
This sequence comes from Monodelphis domestica, assembly GCF_027887165.1. Taxonomy (NCBI): domain Eukaryota; kingdom Metazoa; phylum Chordata; class Mammalia; order Didelphimorphia; family Didelphidae; genus Monodelphis; species Monodelphis domestica. The sequence continues at coordinate 74,195,307 of NC_077231.1, read as the reverse complement.
TTAAGTTTCTGTTTGAAAAATCTGTTTCTTCTCCTCTCCCTTTTCTCTCTTTCCCCTCTCCCCTGATACGTGTACACATAAATACATATTTGTGTTCATATTTATTTATACATACACATAAATATATATGAATATATATCCACATATAAACAATAACTAGATATATACATAAATATATAGACATATAAATATATTTACATATAGTTACACATATATACATAGATATTTATATACATAAACATATATATCCATAAATAGAAACACATAAATAGAAATATACATACAAATAAATATATACATGCATAGACATGGACATGTTTACATATTTACACATGTACACATAAATGGATATTTATATACATAAATATATATCCATAATAGATATACATACATATATGTATATATAAATACATATGTGTATTTACATATATTTACAATACACATAAATAAATATATCCATATATAAAAATAAGTAGATATATACATATATACATAAACGTATAGAGACATATAAATACATTTACATATATTTACACATTTACATAAATAGCTATATATCCATATAATATTATATATTTCCATATATAATTATATATCCATAAATAGATATACACAAATAGCTATATACATATACACATAAACATGTAGAGATATAAATATATATTTATACATATACACATAAATAGATATTTATATACATAAACACATATATTCATAAATTGATACACATAAATAGATATATGCATATACACATTAACATATATACATGTACATATATATTTATACATATGCACATAAATACAAATATACACACAAACATATATATCCATAAATACACACACATATAACCAGATATATGCATATACATATATACACATACATTTATGTGTGTATTCATATAGGTATATACAGGCAACAGAGATGCTCAAAATACAAACCTAGAAGAGAATGAATTAAAATATCTACAAGCAAAACCTTGAAGAAAAATATATCTTGGGCAAAATTCAACTAGAGTTCCTTAAAGAGATAAAGCAACATTAAAAAAAAAAACCTTAACATTTCTTTAATAAGTGAAATTTCTTGATGAAAAGTTTGAATAAGAAATATGGAAGAAAGAATTGGAAAGGTAATTAATAGCTTCATACAAGAAGCTCAAAACCTTACTAAAATAATACTCCCTGAAAATGAGAACCGTCCAAATAGGCATCAAGAACTACATAAAGCAACAAGAAATATTAAAACAAAAATTGAGGTATGTCTTAGGAAAACCAACTGACTTGAAAAAAAGATTGAATAGGAAAAAAGAATCCCAATCACCGGACAATATGAACACCATGACCAAAATGGAAATAGAAAGAATCCATCAGTCATCTCCTGAAAGAAATTCCAAAATGAAAATTCCCAGAAACATTATAACCAAAATCCTTCCAGGTCAAGGAAAGATATCCAAGAAGTTGGAAAGAAAGAATTCAATTTAGGACCAGGTATGGGCAGGATTACATAACATTTAGCAGCCACCATTATAACGGAGCACTATGTTTGCAGGACCATATTCCAGAAGGCAAAAATGTCTATAAATTATAGATTCAACGATACCAGGGAAAATTCTAGAATTGATTCTTTTAAAATTTTATTGTTAAATGACATATAGAAAAAATGTTTGACAATTGTTTTCTGACATTTTGCTATTCAGATTCTATCCCTCCCTCTCTCTCCTTTCCCTCCCTAAAGCAGTAAATAAATAGTCTGATACAAGTTATACAAGTGCTTTCATGCATTATATATTTCACAAATCACACATACAATAAAAAAAATGAAGGAAATTAAGTAAAAGATGGCATTCATTGATCTGCAATCAGACTCCCAACAGTTCCTTCTCTGACTATACATAGCATATGAAGACAACTTTTAAAAGACTTAAGCTTTCTGAGCATTCTAATGACCAAATCTGATTCCAAAGAACTAATGATGAAACATTCTACAAGACTTTCTGGCTTCTTGGAAGACTCGGAATGCTGAAATATATCATGCCCATATGTTAGGAATATGTATATATTATGAAATGAATATTATAAATAAATCATGGATATTTTGAAATTACAGAGTCTAAGCTTGGTCTCAAAGAAGAGATATAAAAAGATATTTCATCTTGCTCCATTACAGAGGTAGAAGTCCATGGATATGAAATAATTTATTAAAAATCATTTTTAATGTGTTGATTGATTTACCTGAAATTTTTCTCTTCTTTTATTTTGTTTTACTACTTCCATTTTTATTATCATTAGTATTTTGTTTTTGTTCATGTAATAGGAGTTGGCTCTCTAGAAGGAGGAAAGGGAAAATATAGGAGAAAATGTAAATGTCAGTAATTTTTTTTAAAAATAAACTTATCCAGTCCTCTTTTTTTCCCTAGTATCAAATAACTGGAAGCAAAATAAGTCCATGATGGAGGGAACAAAAAAGAAAATGAATTATTACTCTGTTACAAGGAACTAAATATGAAAAATACAAAATAGGTAGAAGCATGGGAAAGTGGAATCAGTAGAACCAAGAAGAGGATATAAAGAGTGATTAAAAGAGAAACAAGACGAAAAGTCACAAAGCAAACTTGGATTTTGCATAATGTATATTTTGTAAAGTGTTGTAGAATGATAATGACCAAATTTAATCTTGTAGAAGAGATGAGAAAATAAATCCATCTCCCTTTCTGCTTTGCAGAACAGGGAAACTATGTGCATGGAACATCACATATATTGTCATTAAGCTGCATCTTATTCTGTCTCTGTCTCTGACTTTGTCTTACTTCGCAGGTCTTTTCGAGAAAATAGTGGATATGATGGGTTGCTTTTGTTCAGCATTTTTTTCAGTCTTGTCCAACCCTTCAGGATCCCATTTAGGGCTTCCTTGGCAAAGATACTGAAATGGTTTATCATTTCCTTCTCCAACTCATTTTATACATGAGAAATCAAGACAGGCAGAGTTAAGTGACTTGCCCAGGGTCACAGAGCTAGTAAGCATCTGAGATTAGATTCAAACTCAAGAAGATATGTTTTATCTGTCTTCAGTCCTGGCTCTCTATGAACTGTGCCACCTAACTGCTCCTGTATGATACGTATTTAGTACTTAATTGGAGAAATAATGCCTTTGGTCCAGGACATGCAATATAATTGATATAATTAAGAGTCAGTTCTAATAGACTGAAAATATTTTGGATTTGGAATCAGAGGACCTCAGTTGAAATCATATCTCTAATATTTACTGGCTAGTCATATTTAGTCATTTATCCCCATCTGGCTTTAGTTTTCTTACCTGTACAATGATATGGGTTGAATTAATTAACCTTTGAGATGCTTTATATTATGAATATGTATATTATATATATATTCATCTATATACAATACAATATTCTCATATGTCAAAAAGGACAAAATCACAAAGGATTACCCCCAATGCAAAAGACAAATAGAAACAGACCAATAGATTAAGACCAATCTGACTGTCAACCTTTCAGCAGAAATTAACCCTTGTGGGAAAAATAGGGATCTCTAATGTCATGGCCATGACCAGCTGATTAAGGTCTGTCCTCATTATTGGCACAGGAGTGTAGATGCTGCTAAGAGAATAGCCAAAGAAACCTGAAAAGAAAGGTCTGATGAAAAGAAGTATGCCAAGTATCAAATTAAAAAGGCAGCCAGAGAGACTGAGCCACTTCATTGGAGTCTTGTAAACAAGTACTGCCAGCTGTTCAGGAGAAAACTCAGTAGAAGAAATGAGAATTGCTACCTCAAACTTTAAGTATTTGCACAATCAACAGCTGGAGTACAAAAGCCCCAGGGCAGAGGATTATACTAAAAAAATAAATAATACTATAGTATTTGAAATGGAGATTTGAATCAAAACCAGAACTCATGTCCAAAGAAAAAACAGCCTCACTGAAAAGTGTCTATTACAAATGCTAACGTGAATTTAACCAGCTGGCTGACAACTAAATGCCAAGTAATGAGTGTGAGGGCTCCAAGCCAGCCATGAGTTGCATTCTCACTAAATTAAGTTTTAAACAGATATAAAGACGAATGATTTTCCTAAAGTTTATCCTATCCATTTATCCTTTCTTCTACACGGAAGAACTAAGATTTAAACAAAATTCAGGTCTGGAAAGAATTATATCATTTCTTGCTGGCAAGAAGAAAGGGAAAGTTTGCAAGAGAACCAAGTTTTATATTAAAAAGTTCTCATATTTCATGTGGGCAGAGGAAAACAAATCATGGCCAAAAACAAAAGTTGTGTTTCTACGTCTCTTTTGTTGCAATTAGTTCTCTTGTCCCACATGCAAATTTGTAACAATTTCCAAATGTACTTGTCCTTTATCTCCTTTGTTAAAATGACAAGTATCTCACTCACAGATGGTAAGTATTGCACAATGTAAATTCAGCAAAAGTTGTCTGATTCCAATGACATAAAAGCACTTTCCAAAAAATGTTTTAAGACCAGCTTGGGAGATTGGGGAGGGTGGAGCCAACTTGTGCCAAAGGGTAAACTTCAGAAGCAATAGAAGTTAGAAACTGAGGATCATACTCAAATCAACCATCCAAGGTTACTAGAGGGTACCTACAAATCCTGCTCTAGTTTTAAGCTTTTAAAAACTATAGGAAGACCTGTGGGCCTCTCCGAATGTGACAACCACTTTGCTTAATCACTCAAGACTAAAACCAAAACAAAACAAAGTAAAACTGAAAAAAAAAAGAAATCGTTTCTTACTTCAAGAATCTTACATTCTAGTGGGTAAGGCAACATGTGAAATAGATAAATAAATAGATAGGGGGTGTGGCATTAACATTTGGTAGGGTCATATGTGATCTGAGCTTTTAAGGGAATTCTACATAAGATATAGAGATGAGCACTGAATCAAATACAGTTATCTTTTCTGAATGTACAGTAAATCCATAAGTCATAGAAAGGTCCAGCTTGTATAGGGAGACAAGGAAGGATGGAAGGGAGAGGGAGGAAAGAAGTAAAAAATGGAGAGAGAGGGGGGGAGAGAGAGAGAGAGAGAGAGAGAGAGAGAGAGAGAGAGAGAGAGAGAGAGAGAGAGAGAGAGAGAGAGAGAGAGAGAGAGAGAGAAAGAAAGAAGAAGAAGAAGAAGAAGAAGAAGAAGAAGAAGAAGAAGAAGAAGAAGAAGAAGAAGAAGAAGAAGAAGAAGAAGAAGAAGAAGAAGAAGAAGAAGAAGAAGAAGAAAAAGAAGGAGAAGAAGAAGGAGAAGAAGAAGGAGAAGAAGAAGGAGAAGAAGAAGGAGAAGGAGAAGGAGAAAGAGGAGGAGGAGGAGGAGGAGGAGGAAAGGAAGGAAGGAAGGAAGGAAGGAAGGAAGGAAGGAAGGAAGGAAGGAAGGAAGGAAGGAAGGAAGGAAGGAAGGAAGGAAGGAAGGAAGGAAGGAAGGAAGGAAGGAAGGAAGATGAAAGCATCTGGCAAGGGGGTATGGTTTTAAAGGGGAAAAAAATTTAAAGCTGACCAGCCTCAGACTTTCCACAAAATGTAAACACCTAGAGGAACATATAGATGGGAGAAGGTGGAGGTTCTCTCAGAGGGATATTCTATGGTCTGAAGACTAGGGCAAGTAGACTCATCCAGGGTAAGGAGAACCCAGACACGGGGGGAAATTTCAGGATGAACCAACGATAGGAAGAACATTGTTTTGAAATCAAGGGGAAGTCAACCCTAATCCTCAATAAGATTGGAAGTAGAATGAAATATGGAGGAGAGAGGGAATGTTATGCACTTCAGATAAGGAACTATCTAGAGATTGAGGTAGAGGATGGAAATCACTTAATTTCTTTTAACCCAATTTTTTTCATGTGAAAAAAACTGAAGGAATAATAACTAACACCTCCCTCACACGAGGTTCTTATAAAATTCAAATGAGATGATCTGTGAAACATACTTTATAAATGTAAAAAATATTTTATGTGAGATTACTAGATTTTAACTATGACATTCCTGGAAGTTTTCATTTTGGAGTTATTTTCAAGAGGTAATCTTTGTATTCTTTCTATATTTTCTTTGTCCTTTGATTCTAATGTATCTGGACAGTTTTCATTTGTGATTTGTTAAATTATGTCTATCCCTTTTTTTTTAAATCATACTTTTTAGAGAACCCAATGATTCTTAAATGATCTCTTCCAAAGTCAGTTATTTTTCTGTTCCAAAGTCAGTTATATATTTCAAAGACAGATATTTTTCTATTTTTTTCAATCTTTTGATTTTATCTTATATTTCTTGTTGCCATTGATGTTTTTGTTTGTTTATTCTAGATTTCAGGAAGTCCATTTATTGGATCAGGTTTTCCACTTTCACATATAAGATATTTATTCTCCTATTATTGTCCCTGAGAGCTTTATTCATTAAAATAAAGTTTTGCCTCATTTCTTCTAGGTATTCATGCTATTCTATGAATTTTAAAAAATTTAAGTCTTTGCTTTCAGTTATCTATAGAGTTGTTCTCTTCTTTTTTAGAGGAACTCAAGATTTGCAATAATTTTCCATATTTTTTGGTGTTTTCCTCTATTACCTCTTCTCTCCAGCTTTAGTTCTTGAACTGGAGCTTTGAACCAAGGGCACACTCCAACCCTTGCTAGGCTTTTATATGTGCAGGTATATCACAATTTATTTTACCCTGAGTGCTCTGGGTTCCTATGCTTACCTCTACCTCCTAAAGTTAGTGTTCAGTGCACCAGTCTAAGCAGCATCATGGGAGAAGACTAGGCAGTAAATATGAAGATTGTTTTATTATTCAGTTGTTCAGTCATGCATGACTCTTCTTGTATCCCTGGACCAAACTGTTCTTGGGATTTTCTTGGCAAAAATACTGAATTGGTTTGCCATTTCCTTCTCCAATGGATCAAGGCAAACAAAGGTTAAGTGGCATGCTTAGGGTTACACACCTAGCAAGTGTCTGAATCTCAATTTGAACTCAGGTTTTTTTTTAACTTCAGTCCCAGCATTCTATCCACTGAGTCAACTCATAGGATTACACTGCCCTTAAAATATCTCTTTAAGAGTTTTTATGTTTTGTTTATATTAATGTTTACACAGAGCCTGGAATATAATAAACACATAATAAATCTTTACCTCCCTCCCTCCCTCTTTTCTTCCCTCCCTTGCTCCCTCCCTTCCTTCCTCCCTCCCTTCCTCCCTTCCTTCCTTCCTTCCTTCCTTCTTTCCTTCCTTCCATCCTTCCTTCCTTCCTTCCTTCCTTCCTTCCTTCCTTCCTTCCTTCCTTCCTTCCTTCCTTCCTTCCTTCCTTCCTTCCCTCCCCTCATTTATAAATCTGGGGGCACAATAATTAGAACAATTGTTCTAAGATTGGCCAACTTCCTGTCCATGTCCCTTGGCTTCTAAAATCAGTTTAATAATTCCATTCTACAACATCTCTGAAGCCTTTACTTAGAGCTGTTTCATCTAACTTTTTCTTTATGACCTTGGCAGCTTCTCTCTCTTATGGTTTAAACTTTATTGGTTTTAGCCAAAGGCCATTGATAAAGTGACACAGGAGAGCTCAGGTACAGCCTGATCTTCAGCCTACATTAAAATGGTAGACTGAATTTATAAATGTATGGAGATCTGAAATCTGTCAAAAACCATTTAATTAAAAAGAGTTGACAAATGAATAATGACTTATTGAATTGGGATGTGATAAACAAGGCGTAACCAGTTCCCCTCCTAACAGCTTGTATCCATCCACCAGCCAAATTTTACACCTTAGTCAAATGAATGGTGGCTTTGTCTCTGCACTGAATCTGCCTGTGTTCTGAATTATATGTGAGTATAGTGTATGGAAGTAACTAGGGAAAAGCCTGGATAGGTAGCTTCTGATTATGTACAGTCAAGCACTACGATTATGAGTTTTGATTGGAACCAACTGGCAACAGGGAGTTATTACAGTTCCTTATACAGGAAAAAGCATGATGAAATCCATATTTATGCAAGATTTTGTCCAGCTTGATTGCTTCCCTGATTATACTTCAGCAAAGGTGGGCTGATTGCCTTGCTCCAAACTGGGCATTTGTTTAGGAGGTAAATCACAGGTCAGGGATCTGGGGGTTCCGTTAAAAGCACTCAGAGGGGACAACTGAAGCCTCAGAAGGCATTTAAGATGTCAAGGATCCTCAATAGGTCGCTTTGCCCCAGAAAACATGGCAAAACAACACTTTCTCGTCCCTGGGCATCCCAAGAAGACATGCGGCAGTCTAGAAGGGATCAGATTAGCCTGTTGTATCTTCAGATATTGTAATGATGCAGAACAGGCATAGAAAGAGCAGTCCACACTCAGTGAGAAGAGAGAATACTTGAGAAAAATGTCCAGAGAGATGTTAAAAAAAACAGAGATGTTCATTAAGAGCAATCAGGACCCCTCCACTGGTTTTATAATATCTGCCCCAAAATGAGTGGACAGTCTATAAGGCTTCATTAATAGATGCGGTTACTACAACTGGCATCTGTGCCTTTCTGGTGTGTAATGCAGTAGAGGCACCTACGTGGGTTGTTCAGGGCTCTAGTCAGGATGATCCTGCCTTCGCTGTGTGTGGACTGAGATGCTGACAGCTGAACTGTGCACAGATAAGCGTGGGGGATTTAAGGAAGGTCTCCAGGAATGGGTAAATGCTGAGGGAGGGTGCTTGATGCTTTGCTAAATCTCTTATTCCATCAGTGTGAATATCAGCTCTGACACAGATCAGAACCTCCCTTCTCTGGGTGATTGCTAAACATACATTATAGAAATCCCCTCTAAAGATGTAGGCAATGAGCTGGAGGAATTCTATTTCCTTTAACATCTGAGGATTCCTATTGTAGTTTAATGGGAGCCTGACCTACAAGTAGACCCACATTACAATAATAATAATAATTTATAATAATAATTAGAACTAGAATTTATGTAATATTTTAATGGTTCCAAAGTGCTTTTTTACAAATAATAATCTATTTTTTTTTCTTTTGGGACAAAACTAGGAGATAGGTACCCATTTCATATCTTTGAAAACTGAGACAGAGGTCCTATGACTGGCCCAGGTCCACCCACCTAGTAAGTATCTGAGGCAAAATTTGAACTCCTCTCCCTAACTCCATATCTCATTGCTCAATCCACTGTAGCACCTACCTACAAATCTGTAATCCATGTAACATCTTTTCCTGCTAGATTCTTGACCCATATCCTTTTCTGGTCATATGTCCTTAGTAATGAAGATGATGGAATACTTTCTTACTGAAATAAAAGAAAACAAAAACAGAATAGGAAAACCATTGAGCACTCCTTATTACTTTGCTCAAGCCTTTTTTTTGTTGGTTTAAAGGAATACTGATACAAATCGGCTTACTTTCTCGAGGTTTGGTTACTATCGTTCATTAAAAATTATTTATTTTTATTTATATTTAATTTTATATTTAATATTTAATGAGTCATCTGATGGATCAATGGGAAGTACCAGTGATATTCCCGAAATCAGACCTTTGGTCATGGTTATGACCATGTCACACAAGAAAACTACAAAACACCAGAGGGAAGGGGATACAAGAATACATTTAAAGATCTGTTTTGGCTTTCAATGAATACTGGATTATGCTATTTGGGATCTATAACCACCTCCTACAGTTTTTTTCTGTAAAAAAATATAGTTTTTAAAGGTTCATGAATTTCTAATTTTAATTCCTTCTGGACAGAGGGATAGTGGTCTAAATGGATTATATTCTTACTTTCTCCTTGAATGTCATTTTAACCCTTTACTCTTTGGTTCCTATAGTCAGTATTCACCTCTGAAAATAGATGGCCACCAAAGGGGGGTTTCCACCACATTCTACAAGCAGCCAGGGTGATGAATTTTTGACTACCAAGGAAGAGGACCTTTCAGCAAAGGGATGAGATCTTACTCTCCTTCCTCAATTGCTGGATCTTCTTGGAAACTCATTGGGTTAAACTCTTAGGGTTTTTGGCTCTCTCACTAAGGGAGGAAATCACAGGGCCATTCATACATGTCCCACTTGTCTTTATTAAGATGGATCACACTGATGTAGAACTATACATCTTGTTAAATTTTGTCCACAACCACTGAGGAGGGGCAGAAAGGAAGAATATTCTAGGGAGAGGGATGGTACCTAAATCCATCTAGGATATTACCAGTGGCTGGATAGGAGCAGGTATGGCGAACCCAGACCACAACCCCATCAGCTCATCCTTGTAGGGCAGGGTCAAAGATTTCACCCCACTGTCATAGAAGTCAAAAACCTTGGAGAGGTAAGTTACAAGGGGCAGATGGTTGAGCAGCTCTGCTCAGAGTATGATTTGTGATTCTGGACAAGCCTATGAGACTTCAAATCTCTCACCTAATTTTGGACTACCCTTTTCCATGCCAGACTTTTACACTCTTGAGAAGTCTTTTTTTTTCCTAGTCAGTCCTACGGATAGTGCCAGATCTCAAATCCTACCCTCACTTTTAATAGCATCTTTTCCCCACAATGTTTTGAGTAATTTTTCCTCTTCTGGCAATAGTTTCCACATGCTGAAGGTGATAGTATTTGGAGGGATTTGTTAGTTTGGAAAAGAATAGTTTCTGCTACTCTCCCAGATATTTTAACACAAAGGTGAAGATTATTTCAGCAACCCAGACTTAAATTTGTGCAGCAAGAGTCCACTGCAAGGTTTTTGCATTTCCAAGTAAATCTCTATGGGATGCAATTAGGATTGAGAAACATCGAGTATGTTGGTAGTTCCATGGATATTCCAAATGGCAGCAGATCCTCAGTTGCTCCAAGTGCTCCTTGTCTAGGCTTTACCCTCCTCAATGCAGACACTCCAGGACTTTCTCTAGTTGCTTCTGCTTAATTTGCCATTTCTTTAGCTTAAGACAGATATTTCTGCACAGACACAAAAGAAGCTTTCTTTGCTTTCTGAAGATTTCATGATAATCAGGCTCTGATATCACCTTCTAATATCTGATATTTGATAATCTGAAATGAGATAATATATTAAAAGGGCTTTGCACAGTGTCTGGCATATAGTTGATGCTTAATGAATATTTATTCAATTCTGCACCTGATAAACAAATCAGAAAGTTGTCAGCATTAAATATTAGATCATGAGAGATTGCTGTACACTTCTGGGAAACCATAAGGGCAGAATATTCACCAAAGTAGCAATCCAAGTCTTTTAAAAGATGATGAAATGTACCCTGGGCAAATCACTTAATCCCCATTGCTAGCCCTTACTGCTCTTCTGCCTTGGAACCAATTCATAGTGTTATTGATTCTAAGACAGAAGGTAAGGGTTAAAAAATTTAAAAAAAAGATAAAGAAGGCTGCTTGCTTGACACTTCCTACCTGATGAGTAGTTCCTCCTTCTAGAGGACTTTGTAAAATGTTTTTTTATGATTATACATGTACTGTCTCAGGGAGAGGGAAATGGCCAGAGGTTGGAAAGAGGGGAGATAATTTGGAAGCCAAAACTTAAAAGTGAATGCCCAAAATATATTTTATATGTAATTGAGGAAAAATAAAATATTATTTAAAAAAAGAACTTTGTAAGCTTCATATAGGAACTCAGATGCTTTTGATAACTTGTCTGATAAAGAATCTGTCTACTAACATGGTTCTCTCTTGGTCATAGGCTACTAGATGGGATGCTGGACTTGGAATCTTCTGGCCCTGAGTTCAAATTTTATTCATATCTATCCTCGCTCTATGTTTCTGTGCAAGTGACTTAACTTCTTTGGCCTCAGTTTTCTTTTCTGTTAAAGTGAGAGGATTAGATCTGCTGGCCTCCAAAATACTTTGCAGTTGTAAATCTATAGACCTGTGAGAGCTTCTATCAGTGGAAGGATAACATCGTGTGGATGATGACAAAGTCCAAAGACATGGATAGGAGTCAAATGTTAGGGAAGGAAATGTAGGGAAGGGAAGATATGGGGCCAAAAGAGTCCAGGGGAGAATCTACCCCATCTGGCAGCTTCCTAAATTAATTAATTAAAAAAATTAAACCCTTACCTTTTGTCTTAGAATTGATATTAAGTATCAGTTCCAGAGGAGAAGAGCAGTAAGAACTGGGCAATTGGGATTAAATGACTCATCCAGGTTCACACAGATAAGAAGTGTCCAAGGCCAGATTTGAACCCAGAATCTCCTGGTTCTCAATCCCTCTAGCTGCCCACTACCTTCTGTCTTAGAATTAACACTGCATATTGTTACAAGGCAGAAGAGCAGTAAAGACTATCAATGGGGGTTAAGTGACTTGTCCAGGGTCTTACAGCTAGGACTTGTCTGAGGCCAGATTTGAACCCATGATCTCTTGTCTCTGAGTCTGGTTCTCAATACAATGAATCAGCTAGCTGCCCTCCTAACTAGTTATTTTTGATCACCGAGTGATAATTCTGTTTTATCTACATTACTGATAGATTATAACAAGAACTAGCAGTTCCCTATAAATTCCTTGTACTGGGATGACTTCACCCCAGTTGCAATAGTAAATAAACCAGTATTTTCTGCATAATGATTTCTGATCTCCTATTGAATATGCTACATCAACTTATGGTTGGCTTGATAGAGGGCATTAAATATTTAATAATCATAGTGTCTTACTTCTCTGGAGGTGATCACAGGTTTGATTGTATACCTAGCCCCATCAACTTAGGTCCACAGCTATACTCACCCAGCCAGCAAGATTCTTTATAGAAGGCAAATCTATTATTATTATTATTATTATTTTGTTCAGTCTTAAAAAGTGTTCTCTTGGTTTTGCCTACTACTTAAATTGATATGAGAAAGTATTTTTTAAATCCCATTGTTCCATGTCTCACTTTTACTGCTATCAATCAAGATTCTCTGCTAAGCCTCTTCTGTTGTTTTTGTATGTAGTTGCACCTAAACTAAGAAATGTATTTGATTTTGGGCATGGAAGTCTAATAGCTTTACAAATTATTTTTTAAATGGAAAATATGTATCCCTTTATAAAGTCAGTTAATATGGTATTGTGTTTTTGCCTTGCAAATGACTCTGGAATTTCATTTATTAAGACCACAGGGGAAGCCTTGGGTTGATGACATTTGTCCTGCATTTCTATTAAATAGTTTTTTAAAAAGGCTCCATTCTAGGAATTAAATTTAGACACTAAGGGACATTTTGGAAGGAAGGAAGAGAGGGGGAGTGAGAGAGAAAAGAAAGAAAATAAATAGATAAAGATAGCGAAAGAGAACAAAAAGAGACAAAGAAAGAAAAAAGAGAAAGGAGAGAGAAAGAGAGAAGAAAGAGAAAGAAAAGAGACAGAGAGAAGAAATGAAAGAGAGAAAGAAAGATAAAGAAAAGAAAGTGACAAAGAAAGAGTGAAAGGAAAGAGAGAAAGAAGGAAAGGGAATGAGAGAACAAGAGAGAGAGAAAGAAGGAAAGAGAGAATGAGAGAATGATATAGAGAGAGGGAGGGAGAGAGAAGGAGAGAAAAAGATTGCTTATAAATGGAATTGGCTGCCTTGGGAGGTAATGAGTTTTCCTATTATAATGTTCATGGAACCTTAAGGTGGAAATCCATAAATAGTTTTTTTTTTTAATTTAACATTATTTTATTTGGTTATTTACAAACATTATTCATTGGAAACAATGATCATTATCTTTTTCTCACCCCCCTCCCCCCAGCCCTCTCCCACCACTTTTCCCATAGCCGGCGCACAATTCCACTGGGTTTCACATGTGTTCATGGTTCGAACCCATTTCCATGTTGTAGGTATTTGCACTAGAGTGTTCATTTAGAGTCTCTCCTCAGTCATTTCCTGTCAGCCATTGTAGTCAAGCAGTTGCTTTTCATCGGTGTTTTCACTTCCTCAGTTTATCCTCAGCTTGTGGATAGTGTTTTTTAGATCCCTGCAGATTGTTCAGGGACATTGCATTGTCCATAATGAAGGAGTCCATTACCTTCAATTGTACCACAATGTATCAGTCTCTGTGTACAATGTTTTTCTGGTTCTGCTCCTCTCGCTCTGCATCACTTCCTGGAGGTTGTTCCAGTCTCCATGGAATTCCTCTACTTTATTATTCCTTTTAGCACAATAGTATTCCATCACCAACATATACCACAATTTGTTCAGCCATTCCCCAATTGAAGGGCATCCCCTTATTTTCCAATTTTTGGCCACCACAAAGAGTGCAGCTATGAATATTCTTGTACAAGTCTTTTTCCTTATTATCTCTTTGGGGTACAAACCCAGCAGTGCTACGGCTGGATCAAAGGGCAGACAGTCTTCTATGGCCCTTTGGGCATAGTTCCAAATTGCCCTCCAGAATGGTTGGATCAGTTCACAACTCCACCAGCCATGAATTAATGTCCCTACTTTGCCACATCTCCTCCAGCATTCATTACTTTCCATAGCTGTCATGTTAGCCAATCTGCTAGGTGTGAGGTGATACCTCAGAGTTGTTTTGATTTGCATCTCTCTGACTATAAGAGATGTAGAGCACTTTTTCATGTGCTTATTAATAGTTTTGATTTCTTTGGCTGAGAACTGCCTATCCATGCCCCCTGCCCATTTATCAATTGTGGAAAGGCTTGATTTTTTGTACAATTGATTTATCTCTTTATAAATTTGAGTAATTAAACCTTTGTCAGAGGTTTTTATGAAGATTCTTTCCCAATTTGTTGTTTTCCTTCTGATTTTAGTTACATTGGTTTTGTTTATCCAAAAGCTTTTTAATTTGATGTAGTCAAAATTATTTATTTTACATTTTGTGACTCTTTCTATGTCTTGCTTGGTTTTAAAGTGTTTCCCTTCCCAGAGGTCTGACATGTATACAATTCTGTGTTAACATAATTTACTTATAGTTTCCTTCTTTATGTTCATGTCAGTCACCCATTTTGAATTTATCTTGGTGTAGGGTGTGAGGTGTTGATCTAATCCTAATCTCTCCCACACTGTCTTCCAGTTTTCCCAGCAGTTTTTATCAAATAGTGGATTTTTGACCCCAAAGCTGGGATCTTTGGGTTTATCATATATTGTCTTGCTGAGGTCACTTGCCCCAAGTCGATTCCACTGATCCTCCTTTCTGTCTCTTAGCCAGTACCAAATTGTTTTGATGACTGCTGCTTTGTAATATAGTTTGAGATCTGGGACTGCAAGACCCCCTTCCTTTGTATTTTTTTTTCATTATTTCCCTGGATATCCTTGATCCTTTGTTATTCCAAATGAACTTTGTTATGGTTTTTTTCTAAATCAGTAAAGAAATTTTTTGGGAGTTCTATGGGTATGGCACTAAATAGATAGATAAGTTTGGGTAGGATGGTCATTTTTATTATATTGGCTCGTCCTATCCATGAGCAGTTGATGTTTTTCCAATTGCTGAAGTCTAGTTTTAGTTGTGTGGAGAGTGTTTTGTAGTTGTGTTCATATAGTTCTTGTACTTGTCTCGGGAGATAGATTCCTAAGTATTTTATTTTGTCTAAGGTGATTTTGAATGGGATTTCTCTTTTTAGTTTTTGCTGCTGAAGTATGTTGGAGATGTATAGAAATACTGATGACTTATGCGGGTTTATTTTGTATCCTGCAACTTTGCTAAAGTTGTTGATTATTTCAATTAGCTTTTTGGCTGAATCTCTAGGATTCTTTAAGAAGACCATCATGTCATCTGCAAATAGCAATAGCTTACTCTCCTCCTTGCCTATTATGATGCCTTCAATTTCTTTTTCTACTCTAATTTCTATTTCTAGTGTCTCTAGTACAATGTCAAATAGTAGAGATGATAATGGGCATCCTTGTTTCACTCCTGATCTTATTGGGAATGCATTTAGTTTATCCCCATTGCAGATGATATTGGCTGATGGTTTTAGATATATACTGTTTATTATTTTTAGGAACGACCCTCCTATTCCTATGCTTTCCAATGTTTTCAATAGGAATGGATGTTGTATTTTATCAAAGGCTTTTTCTGCGTCTATTGAAATAATCATGTGATTTTTGTTGGTTTGCTTGTTGATATGGTCGATTATGTGGATAGTTTTCCTAATATTGAACCAGCCCTGCATCCCTGGTATAAATCCTACTTGATCATGGTGGATGACCCTTCTGATCACTTGCTGGAGTCTTTTTGCTAGTATCCTATTTAAGATTTTTGCATCTATATTCATTAGGGAGATTGGTCTATAATTTTCTTTCTCTGTTTTTGATCTGACTGGTTTTGGAATCAGTACCATGTTTGTGTCATAAAAGGAGTTTGGTAGAATTCCCTCTTTGCTTATTATGTCAAATAGTTTGTATAGTATTGGGATTAACTGTTCTCTGAATGTTTGATAGAATTCATTTGTGAATCCTTCGGGCCCTGGGGATTTTTTTCTTAGGGAGTTCTTTGATGGCCTGTTGGATTTCATTTTCTGATATGGGATTATTTAAGAATTCTATTTCTTCTTCTGTTAGTCTAGGCAGTTTGTATTTTTGTATATATTCATCCATATTGCCTAGATTACTGTATTTATTGCCATATAATTGGGCAAAGTAATTTTTAATGATTGCCTTGATTTCCTCTTCATTGGAGGTGATGTCCCTCTTTTCATCTTTGATGCTCTTGCTTTTCTTCTTTCCTTTTTATAATTAGATTGACCAGTACTTTGTCTATTTTGTTTGTTTTTTCAGAGTACCAGCTTCTAGTCTTATTCATTAAATCAATAGTTCTATCAATTTCAATTTTGTTAATTTCTCCCTTAATTTTTAGGATTTTTAGTTTGGTTTTCTGCTGGGGGTTTTTAATTTGATCGCTTTCAAGTTTTTTAATTTGCATTTCCAATTGATTGGTTTCTGCTCTCCCTAGTTTGTTAATATATGCACTCAGGGATATGAATTTACCTCTGATTACTGCTTTGGGTACATCCCAAATGGTTTGAAAGGATGTCTCACCTTTGTCATTTTCCTTGATGAAATTATTAATTGTTTCTGTGATTTCTTCTCTAACTAAATGATTTTGGAGTATCATATTTTTAAATTTCCAATTAATTTTTGATTTGTTTTTCCACGTACCATTACTGATCATTATTTTTATTGCCTTGTGATCTGAAAATGCTGCATTTATTATTTCTGCTTTTCTGTATTTGTATGCCATGTTTCTGTGACCTAGTGTATGGTCAATCTTTGTGAATGTGCCATGTGGTGCTGAGAAGAAGGTGTATTCCTTTTTTTCCCTATTTATTTTTCTCCATATGTCTATTAACTCTAATTTTTCTAAGATTTCATTCACTTCTTTTACCTCTTTCTTATTTATTTTTTATTTGATTTATCTAAATTTGATAATCATTGGTTCAAATCTCCCACTAATATTGTTTTACTGTCTATTTCTTCCTCCAATTCTCCTAGTTTCTCCATTAGAAATTTCGGTGCTATATTATTTGGTGCATACATGTTGATTAGTGATATTTCCTCATTATCTAAAGTCCCTTTTAACAAAATATAATTACCTTTCCTATCCCTTTTAATCAGGTCTATTTTTGCTTTGGCTTTATCAGATATCATGATTACCACTCCTGCCTTCTTTCTGTCAGTTGAGGCCCAGAAGGTCTTACTCCATACTTTAATTCTGACCTTGTGGGTGTCTACCCACCTCATGTGTGTTTCTTGAAGACAACATATGGTAGAATTTGGGATTCTAACCCATTCTGCGATTTGTATATGTTTTATGGGTGAGTTCATCCAATTCACATTCAAAGTTATGATCGTGACTTGTGAATTCTCTGGCATTTTGATATCCTTCCCTAATTCTAACCTTTCTTCTTTAGCTCTAACCTTTTAATCCAGTGATTTACTTTAAATCAGTCCCCATTGTCCCCTCCCTTGATATGTTTCCCTTTCTAGCCCCATCCTTTTTGTTCCCTCCCCCTCCCCCTTCTCCTTCCTTCCCCTTTTGTTTTCCCTCCCTCCCTCCCCCCTTGGTTTTCCCTTCTCCCTACCCTTGTTGGTTAAGATAGAATTCAAGATCCCAATGGATCTGGATGTCTTTCCCTCTCAGAGTTGATTTCCCTGAGAGAAAGGTTTAAGTAAAAGCTCTCTTCCTCTCCTTCTTATAGGAGTTTACTTCCCCTCCCCTTCCCATGTGAATCTTTGTGTGAGAAAGATTATTCTATTTGATTTTTCTTTTCCCCCAATTTACACATTACATTTTCCATATATTAATATATATAGATTGATGTAAATGTAGTCCTTATAGAAGAGAGTTTGAATAAATGAAAAGATAACAATTTTCTCCTTTTTCCTTTCCATCATATTTACCTTTTCAGGTATTCCATGCTCTTTGTTTTTTGATATCGAACTTTCCACAGAGCTCTGGCTTTTCTTTGCAAAAAGTTGGAAATCTTCTATTTTGTTGAATGCCCATACTTTCCCTTGGAAGTATATAGTCAGTTTTGCTGGATAGCTGATTCTTTGTTGAAGACCCAGCTCTCTTGCCTTTCTGAGAATCATGTTCCATTACTTACGATCATTCAGAGTGGAACTTGCAAGGTTTTGTGTTACCCTGAATGGCATTCCTTTATATCTAAATTGTCTTTTTCTGGCTTCTTGTAGGATTTTTTCTTTTGCTTGAAAGCTTTGGAATTTGACAATTACATTCCTGGGAGTTGTCTTTTGGGGATTTAGTGTAGAGGGTATTCTGTGAGCTCTTTCAGTAGCTGTATTGCCCCCTTGTTCTAGAATCTCTGGGCAATTTTCTTTGATTATATCTTTTATTACGATGTTGAGTTTGCTATTTAATTCTGGATTTTCTGGTAGTCCAATTATTCTTAAATTGTCTCTTCTCCCTCTATTTTCCAAGTCTGTCACCTTGTCAGTGAGATATTTTATGTTCTCTTTTAATTTCTTGATCTTTTGGCTTTGATTTATTGATTCTTGCTCTTTTACCTGCTCGTTGTCTTCCAGTTGCCTAATTCTGACCTTTAAAGCCTGGTTTTCCTTTTCAGTTTGGTCAAACCGGTTTTGTAGTTGCGTGAAATTCTTTTGCATTAATTCCCACTTTTCCTGCCAGAAGGCTTCCATCTTTTTGATCATTTTCTATTCAAATTCTTCAAAAGTTTGTGGAGAGTTTCCATTTCCTTTGGAAGGTTTCGGCGCATTTTCTTGTGTTTCCTCTTCTATCTCCTCTGTATTTTGTATTTTTGCTCCATCAAATGTGTCCAAAGTTGCCCCCTTCTTGTTTTTCCTGTTGTTTTGAGGCTTTTTGCTTCTGTGCTGTTTGCCATCTCTATATGAGTGAGGGGGGCTGGCTCTTCTGTTATCTGTCTGGTGTTCAGTGGCTTTAGTCCCAGGCAAATTGTCTGTCTTCCCCAGGAAGCTCGGAATTGCTGGTGTTTCGGGGTTTCAGTGTTACTACCCTCCTCAGTTCTCTCCCGAATGCTTCTCTGTTGCCTTACTTCTATGCTCTGCGCCTGGCTTGACACTCTCAGATGTATTTCAATGCCTTTGCTGGCCAGATGAGCCTACACTCTGAGGAGGACGGGCCGTGGCTTCCTGGAGCTCCAAGGGCTTGTGATAGGATTAACCTCAGACTGAGTATGCCCTGAGGCAGTGAGACTCAGATGGAAGGACCTGGTCAGGGGGTTACAGGCTCCCCCCATCTCTCTCTGTTTCCCTGCTGTCTGGGTGCCCCAGTGACTGGCTCAGGTTGTTTTCAGGGTGTAGCCTTCAGAATAGCCGGCTCCCGAGGCCCTTTTGCCTGCCCTAATGTTCCTGCTGCTGCCTCGGATTCAGGGCTCTGGGTTGGGGGGATGGGTTCTGGGACCTTCCTTTTGCCTACCCCTTAGATCCAGGTGATCTCGGGTTCTGACTTTTGGGGGGCCGTACCTTTTGCTCCAGGTCCAGGAGGAGTGTTCCCGGGGTCTATTCTGTTGTTTGTTTTGAATTCCGGTGCCCTAGGAGCATTCTGTTTGAGATAGGTAAGGAAGGGTTTCTGGAGCTCTGAACTTTAGCTTTCTCTAAGCTGCCATCTTGACCAGATGTCTCCCATAAATAGTTTTAGCTAGCCAATAGATTTGGAAAAATCAGTGACACTAGCCATTAAATTCTCATTGGTGCTAGCTACTGTCTCTATTCACCCACATATACTCATATACATCACATACAAAACCCTGAAATATTCCATTTGGTGCAGAGTCAGGTAATATTGTTCATTGCACAGTATGGCTACTTGGCCCTGAAATTCAAGCTCACAGATTATATATGTGAGTGTTAGGCCCATGAAAATCTTTGGAAATACTCTAAGTCTGGCCCAAAAGGGGTATCTCAGTCCCCAGCTTTCAGTTATGAGGTGGTAATAATAGAAAAAATCCACAGGTCTGGGACTGGTTAATGGAATGGGATATTATGGACAAAGGGATATGAAATTGATTTGGAGACTTTGACCACCAGCCCTAGTTTCACTACAAATTGTATTTGTGACTGAAAAATAAACTTCTCTCCCTTGAATTTTAGTTTCCTCATCAGTAAAATCATAGAAGTCCAACAAGATGCTGGGAACCTGAAAATTCTATGATTCTATAATTAAAAGTCCTTTATGAAACTGTTTTTAAAATCTACCATAATCATTTCCAGGCACCAAGAAAAACTCAATGCAATATTTATCCAGCTCTATTAAGAAGTCTACAGAGACTTCCGGGTAATCATGGCTGCAATCTAGACGCCGCACGTTTCCTCTCCCCAGCACCGAACGAAATAGACTACATCAAAGGAGCATAAAATCACCTTTGGAGGAACAGAAGGACTCCCCAGTACCCCACAGAGGCAAAGGTACGTGGGGCTTGAACATTTCCACACTAAAATAAGAAGGAAAAGCTTGCACAGAAAAGTGAACTGAGCCGCCCTTCCCCCACCCCACCTCCCCCACAAAACCAGAGTGAGCTACCTGAGCGCTCACCAGGACAGCGAGTGAGTGGGGAGCGTCTCTGTCTGGGGGGGCACTCCAGGGTCCTTGGGATCTGGGGACTGCCAGGAAAAAACGTCTCAGGGCGCTTTCACTGGAGAAGCCAGCGGACTTCGGGCGGGCTGCGCTGAACAAGGCGCACGGATTATCTGGGCGGAGCTGAATACCTGGGCTCGGAGGCTGGGAAGAACTAGTCTGAAGCAACCTAAATTCACAGAAAAACCACTCTTATAACCCAGACCCCAGACCAAAAAGGAAAGGGAAATAAAACCACCAAAGGGATGGCTCACATGGCCCAAAATCAAGCCTCCAGGAAGAAAGGGAAAAAAGTGACTATTGAAAACTTTTATGGTGGAAGTACCCAAGGGAAAGAGGAGAATGAAGAGGAAATCCAAAAAAATTCAGAACACGCCTCCCAAAATGGAAACTATCAACAAGCTCTGGAAGATCTCAAACTGGAACTTATCCAAAAGATGGAAACCTTCTGGAAAGAAAAATGGGAGAAAGAGATCAGCTGTCTGACAGATAAGACTGCTCAATTGGAAAAAGAACTCGAAGCAGCCAATACAAGGGCAGACAAGGCTGAAAAGCAAATCCAGTCCCTAATGACCAGAATTAAGGACCTCGAAGAAAGTGAGATGATAAAACAGCAAGAATCAATAAAGCAAACCCAAACAATTAATGAATTGGAAGAAAACAGAAAATATCTCACTGAGAAGGTCACGGACCTGGAGAACAGAGGAAGACGAGAAAATCTCCGTATCATCGGTCTCCCAGAAAAACCAGAGGTAAACAACAAATTGGATTTTATTCTAGAGGAGATTATAAAAGAAAATTGCCCCCACGTTCTGGAGCAAGGGGGCAAAATAGAAATAGAGAGGATTCATAGAACACCTTCTATACTAAATCCCCAAAAGACAACGCCTAGGAATGTAATTGCCAAATTCAAGAGTTTCCAAGTAAAGGAGAAAATCCTACAAGAAGCCAAGAAGAAGAGCTTCAGATATAAGGGGGCTCCCATAAGGATCACACATGACTTAGCGGCTAACACACTAAGAGACCGCAAAGCATGGAACACGATATTTAGAAAGGCAAGAGAGCTGGGTCTCCAACCAAGAATCAACTACCCAGCAAAACTGACTATATACTTCCAGGGGAAAGTATGGGCATTCAACAAAATAGAAGATTTCCAAGCATTTGCTAAGAAAAGACCAGAGCTCTGTGGAAAGTTCAATATCCAAGCACAGAAAGCAAGAGAAACATGAAAAGGTAAATATGAAAGAAAGGGAAAAGGAGATAAATCTTATCTTTCTCTTTAAGTCAAACTCTCTTCTATAAGGACTACATTTACATCTAATTATATATATTAATATGTGGGGAAAATGTTTTGTGTAACTCTCATAAATTGTACCATCATAAGAGTAGTTAGAAGAAACATGCATAGGGAAAGATTGGGGAATCAAGAAGATTTGGGGAAAGTTGGGGCAAAAAAAGGAAAAGGGAGGGGGGAACCGTGATAATACTAAGATTAACTTCAAGAAATAGGGGGGGAATCAATAGAATAAACTTTCCCATATAAAGATACACATGGGAAGGGGAGGGGAAGAACTCTCATATGAGAAGGAGAGGAAGAGAGCGTGAAGTGGAAGTACTTAAACCTTACTCTCAGTGAAATCAAATCTGAGAGGGAAGAACATCTAGATCCAGTGGGATCCTGATTTCTATCTTATCCATTAGGGCAAGAAAGAAAGGAAAATTAAGGAGGGGGAGGGGGGAGGGAGCACAAAAAGGGAGGGAAGGAGAGGGGGGAGGGGAAGGGAGCATAAAAAGGGACGGGCTAGAAAGGGAAGCATCTCAAGGGAGGGGACTAGGGGGACCGACCTAAAGTAAATCACTGGTTCAAAAGGAGAAAGCTAAAGAAGAAAGGTCAGAACTAGGGGAAGACATCAAAATGCCAGCGAATCCACAAATAACAATCATAACTTTGAACGTGAATGGGATGAACTCACCCATAAAACGCAGACAAATAGCAGACTGGATTAGAACACAAAACCCTACCATATGTTGCCTTCAAGAAACACATATGAGACGGGTTGACACTCACAAGGTTAGAATTAAAGGTTGGAGTAAGACCTTTTGGGCCTCAACCAATAGAAAGAAGGCAGGAGTTGCAATCATGATATCTGACAAAGCCAAAGTACAAATAGACCTGATCAAAAGGGACAGGGAAGGTAAATATATTCTGCTAAAAGGAAGTATAGACAATGAGGAAATATCACTAATCAACATGTATGCACCAAATGGTATAGCATCCAAATTTTTAATAGAGAAACTAGGAGAATTGAAGGAGGAATTAGACAGTAAAACCATATTAGTGGGAGACTTGAACCAACCACTATCAAATTTAGATAAATCAAATCAAAAAATAAATAAGAAAGAGGTAAAAGAGGTGAATGAAATCTTAGAAAAATTAGAATTAATAGACATATGGAGAAAAATAAATAGGGACAAAAAAGAATACACCTTCTTTTCAGCACCACATGGCACATTCACAAAAATAGATCATACACTAGGTCATAGAAACATGGCACTTAAATGCAGAAAAGCAGAAATATTAACTGCAGCCTTTTCAGATCACAAGGCAATTAAAATATTGATCGGCAAGGGTACATGGAGACCCAAATCAAAAATTAATTGGAAATTAAATAACATGATACTCCAAAATCATTTAGTTAGAGAAGAAATCATAGAAACAATTAACAATTTCGTTGAAGAAAATGACAACGGTGAAACATCCTTTCAAACCTTATGGGATGCAGCCAAGGCAGTACTTAGAGGAAAATTCATATCCCTGAGTGCATATATTAACAAATTAGGGAGGACAGAGACCAAGGAATTGGAAATGCAAATCAAAAAACTTGAGAATGAACAAATTAAAAACCCCCAGAAGAAAACCATACTAGAGATCCTAAAAATTAAGGGAGAAATTAATAAAATAGAAAGTGACAGAACTATTGAGCTAATAAACAAGACTAGAAGCTGGTACTTTGAAAAAACAGACAAAATAGACAAAGTACTGGTTAATTTAATTAAAAAAAGGAAAGAAGAAAGGCAAATTAATAGCATCAAGGATGAAAAGGGGGATCTCACCTCAAATGAAGAGGAAATTAAGGCAATCATTAAAAACTACTTTGCCCAACTATATGGCAATAAATTTACCAATCTAGGTGATATGGATGAATATTTACAAAAATATAAATTGCCTAGACTAACAGAAGAAGAAATAGTTTTCTTAAATAATCCCATATCAGAAATTGAAATCCATCAAGCCATCAAAGAACTGCCTAAGAAAAAATCCCCAGGGCCTGATGGATTCACCAGTGAATTCTATCAAACATTCAGAGAACAGTTAACCCCAATATTACACAAACTATTCGACATAATAAGCAAAGAGGGAGTCCTACCAAACTCCTTTTATGACACAAGCATGGTACTAATTCCAAAGCCAGGCAGGCCAAAAACAGAGAAAGAAAACTATAGGCCAATCTCCCTAATGAATATAGATGCAAAAATCTTAAATAGGATACTAGCAAAAAGACTCCAGCAAGTGATTAGAAGGGTCATCCACCATGATCAAGTAGGATTCATACCAGGGATGCAGGGCTGGTTCAACATTAGGAAAACTATCCACATAATTGACCACATCAACAAGCAAACCAACAAGAATCACATGATTATCTCAATAGATGCAGAAAAAGCCTTTGATAAAATACAACACCCATTCCTACTAAAAACACTAGAAAGCATAGGAATAGAAGGGTCATTCCTAAAAATAATAAACAGTATATATCTAAAACCATCAGCTAATATCATCTGCAATGGGGATAAACTAAATCCATTCCCATTAAGATCAGGAGTGAAACAAGGATGCCCATTATCACCTCTATTATTTGACATTGTATTAGAAACACTAGCAGTAGCAATTAGAGAAGAAAAAGAAATTGAAGGCATCAAAATAGGCAAGGAGGAGACCAAATTATCACTCTTTGCAGATGACATGATGGTCTACTTAAAGAATCCTAGAGATTCAACCAAAAAGCTAATTGAAATAATCAACAACTTTAGCAAAGTTGCAGGATACAAAATAAACCCACATAAGTCATCAGCATTTCTATATAATTCCAACACAGCTCAGCAGCAAGAACTAGAAAGAGAAATCCCATTCAAAATTACCCAAGACAAAATAAAATACTTAGGAATCTATCTCCCGAGACAAACACAGGATCTATATGAACACAACTACAAAACACTTTCCACACAACTAAAACTAGACTTGAACAATTGGAAGAACATTAACTGCTCATGGGTAGGACGAGCCAATATAATAAAAATGACCATCCTACCCAAACTCATCTATCTATTTAGTGCCATACCCATGGAACTCCCAAAAATTTTTTTTACTGATTTAGAAAAAAACATAACAAAGTTCATTTGGAAAAACAAAAGATCAAGGATACCCAGGGAATTAATGAAAAAAAATACAAAGGAAGGGGGTCTTGCAGTCCCAGATCTCAGACTATATTATAAAGCAGCGGTCATCAAAACAATTTGGTACTGGCTAAGAGACAGAAAGGAGGATCAGTGGAATAGACTGGGGGCAAGCAACCTCAGCAAGACAGTATATGACAAACCCAAAGATCCCAGCTTTTGGGACAAAAACCCACTATTTCATAAAAACTGTTGGGAAAATTGGAGGACAGTGTGGGAAAGATTAGGCTTAGATCAACACCTCACACCCTACACCAAGATAAATTCAAAATGGATGAATGACTTGAACATAAAGAAAGAAACTATAAGAAAATTAGGCGAACACAGAATAGTATACATGTCAGACCTTTGGGAAGGGAAATACTTCAAAACCAAGCAAGAATTAGAAAGAATTACAAAATGCAAAATAAATAATCTGGATTACATCAAATTAAAAAGTTTTTGTACAAACAAAACCAATGTAACCAAAATCAGAAGGGTAGCAACAAATTGGGAAACAATCTTCATAAAAACCTCTGACAAGGGTTTAATTACTAAAATTTATAAAGAACTAAATCAATTGTACAAAAAATCAAGCCATTCTCCAATTGACAAATGGGCAAGGGACATGAACAGGCAATTCTCAGCCAAAGAAATCAAAACTATTAATAAGCACATGAAAAAGTGCTCTACATCTCTTATAATCAGAGAGATGCAAATCAAAACAACTCTGAGGTATCATCTCACACCTAGCAGATTGGCTAACATGACAGCTATGCAAAGTAATGAATGCTGGAGGGGATGTGGCAAAGTGGGGACATTAATTCATTGCTGGTGGAGTTGTGAATTGATCCAACCATTCTGGAGGGCAATTTGGAACTATGCCCAAAGGGCGATAAAAGACTGTCTGCCCTTTGATCCAGCCATAGCACTGCTGGGCTTGTACCCCAAAGAGATAATGGACAAAAAGACTTGTACAAGAATATTCATAGCTGCGCTCTTTGTGGTGGCCAAAAATTGGAAAATGAGGGGATGCCCCTCAATTGGGGAATGGCTGAACAAATTGTGGTATATGTTGGTGATGGAATATTATTGTGCTAAAAGGAATAATAAAGTGGAGGAATTCCATGTGAACTGGAACAACCTCCAGGAAGTGATGCAGAGCGAAAGGAGCAGAACCAGGAAAACATTATACACAGAGACTGATACATTGTGGTACAATCGAAGGTGATGGACTTCTCCATAAGTATCAATGCAATTTCCCTGAACAATCTGCAGGGATCTAAAAAAAAAAATACTACCCACAAGCAGAGGATAAACTGTGGGAGTAAAAACACCGCTGAAAAGCAACTGCTCGACCACAGGGTTGGAGGAGATAAGACTGAGGAGAGACTCTAAATGAACACTATAATGCAAACTCCAACAACAGGGAAAAGGGTTCGAGTCAAGAACACATGTGATAACCAGTGGAATCATGCGTCGGCTATGGGAGAGGGAAAGGCGGGGGGGGGGGGGGGGGGGGAGGGGAGGAAAAGAAAACGATCTTTGTTTCCAGTGAATAATGTATGAAAACGACCAAATAAAATAATATTAAAACTTAAAAAAAAAAAAAAAAAAAAGAAGTCTACAAGTTCAATTTTAAGAGCCATTAGACTTTCATGGCTGAAACTAAACCTATCTTTCATAGGAGGGTGAGTCATTTATTAAAATAATGGACAGTCAGGGTTAACTGAAAAAGCTTTTATATGAACCAGGCATCTATCATGAAACACGTTCCCTCGAGTGTCCAAAGAGAATTGTTCTGAGTTTGTTCAACATTGTAAGCAAATGACAACATGTGTAGGCAATCAAACCCCAAATCCTCAAACCAAGCAGGATCCTTTAAATAAAACATATGATGAAAATTGTTTCTAAAATTGCTATATTACCAATGTCAGATGTGGATCAAGCATTTAAGGAAGAGGAGCTTGGATGGCCTGGGACAGGGGAAGATAAGGGAAAGCAGTAGGAAATAAATTGATTTAGCAAATACAGCAGCTATGATATTCATAGGCTCAAGAATAATGGGATCTTAGAGTTGGAAGGGATGCTAATGGTCCATCCTGTCCAACCTAACTCATGAAGTAATATTGGTCACCCTTAGAAATACAGGCTCTAACTGAACACTTTCAATGATAGAGAAATAATAGTTTCACAAGGTTCACAATTCCAATCAAAGAGAGTTTTCATGACCAATTCTAGCTAGTACTTAACATTGAGTTTAAATGGTTTAAAATGTTTTCTAATTTGAACCTCAAAATAACTCTATGATAGAAACTATTTGGCCACCCCCATCCCATTTTACAAACGAGGAAACCACTCCTGAGAGATATTAAGTGACTGGCCCAAGTCACAAAGTATTAGAGGCAGGATTTGAACTCAGATCTTCCTCTCTCCTACTCTGCAAATTCCCCTTAGGGCTTTATTAATCATGACTATAGAATCAGTCTGAAGCAGGCTGCATTTCTACAAGCTAAAATTTTTCTACTCTTCCTACATTAGTAATCAAATTTAGAATTTAAGAGTTAAAAAAAAAAGAGCCATCAATGGATGGAATTGCTTGTTATATCTGGGAATGTGTTTCTCCCAGCCAAGTCACTTAAAGAACTTCCTGCTTCCATTTCTCCAATTGTAAACTGGATAATTATAGAACCTGTTTCAAACTGAGTGGTGGTGAAGATCCAATGAGATAATATATGTAAAGCATTTCGCATAGAACCTGGTATATAATTGGGGCTTAATAAATGCTCGTTTGATGTCTCTTCCTCATTAGGATATTCATGGAATCAAAATTGGAAAGTTGTACCATGAAAAAAGTCCAAATATAATCCCACTAGAGGGAGGAAGAAATAAGTGCAAGCATGGAGGTTATGGAAACACAGACCCCAAATACCTCTAGAGGGTCCTGTGGACCTTTGAAGGACTGAGTACCTCAGAAGTGTGCAGCATGTGATAATGTACAAGATTAGAGCAGGAACAGAGGTTAGAGATTCCTTCCCAATGCATGCTTGGGCAGCATGTGTCACCCCAGTCCTAAAGCCCACTGCTGTGGGACACTCTCTTCATCAATGGAGATGATGCAGTAGGGAACAGTGCTAGAGAGGGAGACAGATCTGGTCTTTTCAGTTTTCAAGCTCTCTGAATGGTGGAGGCTCTTCAGACTTAGGATGCCTCTAGCTACCAATTTCAAGAAAGAAGATGGAAAATGCTAACTCTACTTCATGTTGCTGAAGGCAGAATAAAACAGGGAAGAAGCCAATTTGATGGGAACTAGCAGTCTCCATAATGTCCTTATCCCTAGCTGGCTACACTAGAGATTCTGGGGAATCACCTCATTCCCAGCTAAAGTGAGAGCACCTTCACTCTGTATTGTCTGTTAATATATTTTCTCTAATTTCTGTTTTACTATTAACTAGGATTTCTGGTTGTTTTTTTTTTTTTGCTACTTATTATGTATGTTGATTGAGGAACTAGAATTTGGATGGAAAGGGGTGAATCCATGGATATAGAGCTTGGGGTCCTCCTCTTCCTCCCTCCCCACTATTGAACCAGAGATCAAAAGTTAGCTTGAACTCAAAACTCACATACCCTAGAGCATGACATTTAAGAATAATCAATACAATTAATAACAGAGCAATAACATTTAAGTCATAAGTAAGTCCAGAATAATATTTGAGTAATAATTATACAAGTAATAATATTTGAATAATAGTACAAGTAATAATAAAGTAATAATATTTAAGCAATAATAGTGAAATAATATTTAAGTCATAATTATACAAGTAAGATTAGAGTAATATTTGAGCAATAATTATACAAGTAATCATATTTGAATAATAATGAGTACAATTCATAATAGAGCAATAATTAAGTAAAAATCAATACAAGTAATAGTAGAGTAATAATATTTAAATCATAATTATGCAAGTAAGACTAGAGTAATATTTGAGTAATAATTATGCAAGTAATAATACTTGAATAATTAGTACAAGTAATAATAGAGAATAATATTTAAGCAATAATGCAAGCAATAATCGAGTAATAATATTTAAGTCATAATTATACAAATAAGACTAGAGTAATATTTGAGTAATGATTATACAAGTAATAATATTTGAATAATAATCAGTACAAGTAATAATGGAGTAATAATATTTAAGTCATACTTAATGTAAGTCATAATAGAGTAATAGCATCTTAATTATAATCAATACAAATAATAACAGTAATCATATTTAAGCAATAATGTGAGTAATAACAGAGTAATAATATTTAAGTCATAATTATACAAGTAAGACTAGAGAAATATTTGAGTAATAACTATACAAGTAATATTTGAATAATTATTAGTACAAATAATAAGAGAGTAATAATATTTAAGCCATAATTACACTAGTAAGAATAGAGTAAAACATTAGAGTAACAATTTTACGAGTAATAAAAGTGACAATATTTAAGTAATAATTAATATAAGTAATGACCAATTAATAATATTTCAGGAATAATTGATGTGATTAATAGTGATATTTAAATAATAATTAATAACATTTAATGACCATATTAAGATATCTTTTTAGCCCAGCACTCCTTCTCTCTGAAGAGAGAAGGGTGGCCAAAGTCCCGCTTTCCCCATGCCTTCTGCAAGTGTTTTCCCTCCAAGCTTCCCTTCAACATAACACTGTCTATGTGCTGTATGTAGTCATTTACCTATCCTTTCCCTAATTAGGATATAAACTCCTCAAGCATAGGAATTGCTTCATTGATTATCTTCATATTCCTAGCACCTAACACAGCAGATAACAAATATCTAATTAATCCGGGTTGGTCACTGGGGGCAGCTAGACAAGACGGCACAGTGGATAAAATGGATAGAGCCAGAAATCAGGAAGACTTATCTTCCTGAGTTCAAGTCTGGCCTCAGATGCTTACTGTGTGATCCTAGACAAGTCATTTAGCCCTGTAGGTTTCAGTTTTTTCACCAATAAAACAAGCTCAAGAAGGAAACGTCAACCATGCCAACATCTTTGCCGAGAAAACCTCAAATGAAGCAAAGAGTCAGACAACGGAAACAACTGATCAGGATGGCGCGGTGAGATGGATCGAACTAATTTCCCTCCAGGTCATGTGTTATAGCAAGCCTGGGCTCATTCTCCTTTCAATCAATGGACGTCTTCTCTTGGACTGTTTGAGGATCCAACATCCACCAAATTTGGGGGTGACGAGGTCCCTGTTGAACTCCAAACCTGGACACGTGCCTCTCAAGGGAGCTGTTCAGACGACTCTTTTTTATTTTTATCTTTCAAGACAAATAAACACAGAACAGAACAAGATAACCAGAGCTCTGAGATTCACTTTTTGGCTTGTTCAGGAAGGATCTGCACTCTTTGTTCACAGCTGTTGTGCAGCTGTGGTGGAGAATAGGCAAGCCAGATCGCTCCCATTCTTTATGTGAAGTCCATAGAGAGAGACAGGGGAAACATGTTTTAGAGGCAGGAAGGAAGAGAATTAGCTGGAAAGGATTTCTATTTTTTAAACTGAAGAATGCCCTCCTTTTCCAT
This sequence comes from Monodelphis domestica, assembly GCF_027887165.1. Lineage (NCBI taxonomy): Eukaryota > Metazoa > Chordata > Mammalia > Didelphimorphia > Didelphidae > Monodelphis > Monodelphis domestica. The sequence continues at coordinate 74,164,276 of NC_077231.1, read as the reverse complement.
CACAGGATAAGGGGCTACCAAGAAGGGGGTTGCTTTGCTATGCCACAATGTTCATGCCATTCAAGCAGTAGGCCAGCAAAGCAGATTAACACAATTAACCAGAAACAGGCAGAGTAGTTCTAAATACCCTTTATAATCCCTATTACTTGTGTGTATGTTTGTGGGGGTGGGGAGAGAAAGACAAACATACAGACAGACAGAGAGGGAGAGAGAGAGACAGACAGACAGACAGAGACAGAGAGACAGAGAAACAGAGAGAGACAGAGACAGAGAGAGACACAGAGAGAGACAGAGAAAGAGAGGGAGAGAGACAGAGACAGAGAGAGAAAGAGAGAGACAGAGAGAGACATAGAGACAGAGAGAGAGACTGAGAGAAAGGAAAGGGGGAATGAGAGAGAGATGGAAAGAGAAAGATACACAGAGAGAGTTAGAGACAGAGAGAGAAAAAAAAGAGAGAGAGAGAAATAGAAAGACAGAGAGATAAGATTCAGAGACAAAGACCAGGGGAAAAATAAGACACAAAGAACAGAGACAGAGAAAGGCAGAGAGAGACAGAGAGAAAGAGAGAAAAATACAAAGAGAAAGAAACACAGAAAGATATAGAAAAAGTTAGAAGAGACAGTGACAAAAGAGAGAGATAGAGAGATAGAGACAGAGATAGAAAGACAGAAACAGAGAGAGGCAGAGTCAGAGGCAGCCTTCTTAATAGGATCCCACTGAAAACATTTTCTAAGTATTCCTCATCTAGAAACTAAAAGAGTTTAGTTTCCATCCCCTCTGAGGTCTCTCCCAGCTTTAAATCTACGATTCTCAGATTATTAACAGTTCTGTTTCTATTTTTCTTTAAAGACTTTGGTCATATGTCATTGTAAGGTTGAAGCCCTGATGTTCTGCTTTCTTTTTCTCTTGGTTCTCTTTCTATGCCACGTAAATGCTACTAATTTATGCAGCCTGTGTGCCAGATGTTTGGTGTGGCTGAGTGAAACCTGATGCAAACTCAGCATCATGACAATACACAGTGCGGTTGGACTGCAGAAACAACTTCTTTTTTTAATAGCAGGGCAGACACCTTGAATTCCCAATTGAAAAGTTACTTGGGCAATGTCCTATTTGATTTTTAGCTAAATTTTCCTAAAATCAGTCTACTGGCATTTTAGTCTGTATGTGTTATACTTTAATGATTGAATTTTAAAAAGCATTCATTAAACATTTACTGAGTGGTAAGCACTGTGCTAAGGAACAGAGATTCAACATATTTTTAAGAAGGAACCTATGCTTCTCTGTATTTATGAGAAGAAATTCAATCTGTTAAAACAAACTATTACCAAATTGCTAAAGTCCCAGGGAGCTTGTAAGCTTAATTCTTTTTTCACCATTGAGAAAGGGACTTTGATAATTCTAATTAATGCAAGTTGCTTTCAAAACACAAATTAAGACAGCATGAAAATCCACATAGTATGAATTTAGGGAGTAAAATATTATACAAAGCCATACAGTGTGTAATATAAGAGAGCACTGTCTGAGTCTACTTGGGAGCAATGACAAATAAGAGACTTGTCATATCAAATATTTTTCATCTTCCCTTTGCCAGACAGTAGCATCTCTTAGACTCTGCTCTATTTTCTATGTTTCCACATGTGAGAAAGGGGCTATGTTGTGTTTCACCTTTGTCCTTGGCTCTCCAGGCTATAAACTGTCATTTTTTTTAAACTAATAGTTTATTTGGAAGTCTTTTATAAAAGTACCTTCAGTCCTCACCTTCTCCTCTCACTCTCTTTTCCATCTATTCTTCCTTCAGGGTCTACCTCAGCTGTTTGCTAGAGATTTGGGCTATTCTAGCTATCCAAAATGAAACCAAAGAATGAGAATTTGGATAAGACATAAAATAGAGAAAGGAAAGACAAAATACAGTCTTAAAAAACGGATATTAAAAGATATCTCAAGTTGGAAACTCCAGATGAATATTTCATAGACAGAGGAAAAAATAAAGTCAGATCTTGTCTTGGGCAATGGATTTCAGGATGGAGCCAAAAATCTATTCACTAAAACCACATGGAAAAGTCAGGCTAAAAAAAATATCAGACTTCTTGCAAAGAAGAAAATGAATAGAACAAGTGATTTAATCACATTAGCCAATGTGAAACAAATTCAGTCAAGAGTACACTAGATATTAATTAGAGCAATATCAAGAAGCAAGAAAAGTAGAAAACTTTGGATTGAAATATGGGAATTTTTGCTATTTGTATGTACACATGAGACTCAAATTTAGGAGGCAGAAAATACTCTGGACTTTTGATATTGCACATCTGTCCTGTATTATTATCTCCTGTTTCTTGATTTAAACCATTTGGGTCTTCAAATACCTTCCCTTAGGAAAGATCTCCACAAGACAATGACATCTAAGATGGTCAATGGGTTGGAACTCAATGCAGCATTACTGAAGGGCTGAGTGGGAAGTGCTATTTAATAATGTGCACATTCCTTTTGTTGTTGTTGTTGTTGTTAAGTAATTTCAGTCATGTCTGACTCTTTATGACCCTGTTTGGTATTTTATTAGCAAAGATACTGTATGAGTTGCCATTTCCTTCTCCAGTTCATTTTTACAGATGAGGAACTAAAGCAAATAAGGTTAAATGATTTGGCTAAGATCACAGGTTTAATATCAAATTACCTTTCTAAAAATGAGCTAATAGACAAATTCAAATAATCTAGCATGCTGATAAACTAGGAAATGGAAAAGTAGGATATTCTCAGGTCTAAATACAGTTTTAAGTTATTTAAGCTTTAGGGACACTCTTATACAAAATAGATGTCACAAAATCAGGAATATAAGCTCATTACTGAGAGAGATTAAGTCCCTCAAATTACATCTAATTGCCTTTTATTCACATAAAAACTGAATGAAATTAACGATACATTTTATAAATCTACAGGAGTTTGTGGGTAGCAAGTTGGCCATGATGAATAGGTACAAGAAGAAATCAAGGGACCATAGAAATCTGAAGGTGAGAGAGAGAACAAATCAATTGAGTAGCCTCAGCTGCCACTGGCTAGCCTCAAGGTGATCTGGGTAAGGTAGAGTCTCAGAATCACTGTTATCTCAAACACAGGCTGGTTGATATTTACTATTATTGACCATCTATTCGGATAAGTATTCAAAACACAAACTTAGTGATTAGTTTATCCACATTGATGATGCAGACAGACAAACAGAATTTCACAAGTTTCTGGAGAATGATGATGGAGAGGAAGGCAGAATGGAGAGGGCTCAGTCTGAAATCATAAAAAGTGGGTTCAAATTCTAGATTTTTCCTTTTTCTGTCTACCCAAATGATCAAGAACTCCAAGAAGCCTTACATCAAGTCCAATACTGTCAATTTAAAAATGGAATAAATGGGGCCAAAAAAGTGAAAATGGCCAATAGCAGGCTCAAGCTGTGAATTCAAGGTGCTCTATCTTCAAATCCAATGGTTTTCCACTAATCTTATCCTCATCCTCACATTCAAACCCAATCAATCAAAAGTGTTAAAAGGAGTAAAGGCATAGAAGCTCAAATTGCTAACAGTAATTTTTTAAAGTAATAATCTGGGACTATTTAGACTACTAGACAAACAGAGATAAATATCACAACAGCCCTGTGAAACCTCAAATACTGTATTGTGCTGTTATTCAAAGATGTTCAATTTATATTATCAAGAAAAGGTCATACAGTGTTTAGTCTAGTCTGTTTAAGGAATTACACAATCCATTTTTCAACATGCTTTTTAAGTGGTTTGGTATTTAAAGAGATACTTTTAGAAGTCCAGAAAATTCACAGAAATGACTTGTCTTGGTTTTGAAAGCAAAGAGGTGCTAGCAACCAGCCCTCTGGGTGTGTTAGGGATATGTGTATGGGGAGAAGATATATCTAGGACATATTTTTTAGTTTAGTTTGTATTATTAAAGTTTTTTCTCTCTCTTTTTTTGGACAATCAACAAAGTAATCAACCAAGCCCTAATTTGTAATCATTTATTGATTTCTAAGGTTTACACTGAACACTTAGCAATTGGCTTTGGGAGCCAATTTGAACATCTTCAAACCTATCTCTGTTTGATGGAAACTTCAATATTGTCCAATATAACTCCTTTGTTTTCCAAATGGAAAATTGAAGGATGCTCAAAGTTGGTAAGTAAATCACATGGAAACACAGTCTGTTAGTGACAAAGAAAGGACTTGGAACTCAGTTTTTCTTAACTCATAGCCTCTGACTTTTCCTGTAAAATGGAAATAGTGAGAAAGTAGAGAGAAGGAAAGAGATAACCCACAATAGAATCAGGCAACCTCATAACCCCCAATTTGGCCTCAAAAATTTTTGACATTTTGAAGCAATGAAACTTTTGAATTCCTTCATCCATAAAACAGGAATAATAAACAACATCTCTAGAATTACATATTGATTCAAATTATACAATATTAAAAGCTGGAAAAGGACTTAGAGGTTATCTAACTCAACCATAGCAATTTACAGATGAGGATACTGAGGCAACTTACTCAATGTCACATGATTAGCAAAGGACAAAATCTTGTTTAAAAATAAAAAAGAAAGAATGAGCAGGTTAATTAATTTTTTAAACTATAGGAAGACCTATATGAAATAAGTAAACATGTGTAATGGCAGTATATTAAAATTAGCAAATATTTATTTTCACTTTTATTTCTATTCATGTAGGCTTTTAAAAACCATATTTGAAAAGTATAATACCAGGAGATGTTAAACAGGGACAGAAAAGGTAGGAGTAACTGATTAATCCTTCCTCTTCACTTAGCACTGAGAAGACCCTCATGAAAACTATCATTTTCTGTTTTTTCCTCCATATTTTAAAATGAATGTTGAGAAATTGGAGATCGTCTAGGGAAGACTGTCCAAAACGATTAGAGGAAAAGAAAGCAAACTCTTTTTGGAAGGATTAAAAGTGTTTGAGCTTGTTTATCCTGGAAAAGAGCAAGTTAAGTTGTGGGTGGACAGAATGGTATTTCTCTCTCTCTCTCTCTGAAAAGGACACAGCAAAAGGAAATAGAGTTGGAATCGAACAGAGGAGTATTTTCTTAGTCCTCTGAGAGGGGGGGAATAAAATCACTGGCTGTTAAGGTGGCACAAACACAAAAACAGCTTATGTAATGAGCTTCTGAAATCTCCATTCTTGGGGGGTTGCTTTTAAAAACCAATAGACATAAAAAATCTCAGTGATAAATAAAAGGCATTCTTCAACCCATAAATTGTCAAAGGATATGAGCAGGCAGTCTTCATATGAAGAAACCCAAACCATCGATAGTCACATAAAAATGCTCTAAGTTACTCTTGATTTGAGAAATGCAAATTAAAATAACTCTAAGGTACCACCTCGCACCTCTTAGATTGGCTAACATGACAGAAAAGGAAAGTGACCATTATTGGAGGGGAAATGGGAAAAACCAGACCCCTAATAAATACTCTGTTGTTGTGATCCAATCATTCTGGAAATCAATTTGGAACTATGGTCAAAGGACTCTAAAATCGTGTAAACTCTTTGACCCATCAATATCATCACTAGATCTATGCCAAAAAGATAAAAAGAAAAGGGAAAAGGATCTATTTGTACAAAAATATTTATTGTAGCTCTTTTTGTAATAGCAAAGAATTGAAAATTGAAGGGGGCAGCTGGGTGGCTCAGTGGATAGAAAGCCAAGCCCAGAGATGGTAGGTCCTAGCTTCAAATCTGGCCTCAAACTCCTCCCAGCTGGGTGACCCTGGGCAAGTCACATAACCTCCATTGCCTAGTGTGAATTTTAAAACTACTCCACCCTACTCAGACCTACTTTAGAAGATTTGATTTAGGTATCTCCTGATTGTAACAATGAAGACACTCTCTTAAACAGAATCAGGAATGTCTTGTAGTACTTTACATTACTCCAACCTACTTAGATATACTTAGGGGAAGATAAATTTGTAATCTCCTAATTGAACAATGAAGGTACTTAGTTCTCACTTTATAGTGAAGCTAGAACTTTAAGCTGTCTATTTTTAGACCTTTATACAAAAAAGATGTTAAGTAACTATAAAGGTTAAATTAATCAAAAAAAGGTCAATTAACTAATAAAAGGTGAACTTAACAAAAAAGTGTGAAGTAGTTCAAAAGATATAAACTAATCAAAGAAAGTGATAACTAAATGTGTGGGCAGTCCTGGAGAAAGCCTTTGATGTGATTGGTAGATGTGAAAATTTAGAGGTGGAGACACAAGGGTGAAAGGTCTATATATTTGGGTATTTTTTGTCTCTCAAGACCTCTTTCCCCGGAAAGTTGGATCTGGCTGATCACTTCCTGTGAGTAGCCTGGGTGCCAGTTCGATCCTGGAACTCAGCCTGGAGGAGCTCCCTCATACAGCTTCCTTGAGATGGTCTCCTGGTGAGTGATAACATGGACTTCCTTTTCCCTTGGACTCAGGGAGGCCCCTTTGGCCAAGGCTTTTAACTCCTGCATGGCTCAGCCTGAGCCAAAGCAGTTTAAATTAACTCTTTTTCCTCTCCCTCTCTCTTCTCCTTAAATTCTTCCCCTCTATATGAATTAAATTACTATAAATTTCCAGACTGATGTGGGGATTTTATTTGGTGACCATTTAAATCTAGATTTAAAGTCACAACTACAAATTCATCTTTACACTAGCCCTTATTGTTCTTCTGCCTTAGAACCAATACACAGTAATGATTCTAAGATGGAAAGGTCTGAGTTTAAAAAATAGAAAAGAAAAAGAAAAAAAAGAAAATTGAAGTGTTGTCCATCAACTGGGGAATTGCTGAACAAATTGTGGTATATTAGTGATGGTATACTAGTGTGATATAAGAAATGACAAGCAGGATGATTTCAGAAAAAATAGGGACAGATTTACATGAAGTTATGTGAAGTGAAGTGAGCAGAACCAAAAGAACATTGTATAGTAACTGCAATATTTGTTGATGAACAGTTTGTTCATGAATGATACAGTTATCAGTAGTGCAGTGATCCAAGAAAACTCATGATGAAAAATGTCATCTTCCTTCCAATAAAGAGCTGATGTGGAGTCTTAATAGGGACTTAATATTTCACCTTCTTTCTACTTCTTTTTTCCCTTTGAGATCTCTTCCAGAAGATAATTAATATGGTAAGATGCTTGTACATCTAATATATATGTATATATATATATATGTATATATATATATATATATATATATATATATATATATATATATGGGAAAGCGATGGATGGGAGGTAGTGAGGGAGAGAAGGTAGAAAAGAAGGAAAAGTTTTGGAACTCAAAACTTTAAAAAATGAATGATAAAAATTATTTTACACATAATTGGGAAACTATTTAAATTATTAAAAAAAAGGAAATCTAGGTGACTCAGTGGATAGAGTTCAGGGATTGGATATAGGAAGATCTAAATTCAAATTCAACATTGGATATGTAAAGCTATGTGAAACTGAATGAATCACTTAATCATTATGGGCTTCAATTTCCTCATCTGCAAAATGAAAGGTCAAGACTTGATGACCTCTGAGGTCCATTCCACCTTCTTTGATTCCAATATTTCTTTTAGATATTTGCTGGCTTGTGGACAGGGTAGTAGATCCAATAGATCAATTAGTCAGGTATGTTTCTCAGTCCATTTTCAGTAGAGCTCAAGGCTGGACAATGCAAGGAAATAAGAAGGAAATTCACCAGACTTTGCAGGACATTAATTTTTATTTCTTTTCTTTTTCTTTTGAACATGCGAGGAAATGATTACAAGAATCTTATATAATCCTGGTTTTGTGATATAGACAAATAATAAAGTTGGATGCTGTGAGTTGAACACATTTCACAGGATCCTAGCATTAGAAGGAATCTGAGATCCAGGGTTGGAGGTGGGAGGCCTTGGGTTCAAATATGGCTTCTGCCACTTCCTAGATATGTGACCCTGAGCAAGTCACTTATCCTTGATTGTCTGACCCCTACTGCTCTTCTGCCTTAGAACTAATACATGGTATTGATTTTAAGACAGAAGGTAAAATTAAAATTAAAAAATGGTATTGCAATAGTCCAGGTAAAAATGAAAGTGAGGAATGGAAGGAGGTGGGCTAGATTTAGTTTTAATCTGCAAAGGAACAGCCAACTTAAGTAAGCCTACATCAGAAGAAGGTATGGTCCTAAGAGACTCTGGTATATCTTCAGGTATTGCAAAAGTGTGATACTCTTTCCCCTCCTGGCTCTCTGAGAGAAGTATAGGGAGTAAATTTAAAGATTCCTCAGGTACTTCCAATGATAAGGAACCATCTGGGGAACAAGTTATTGTGGCTCTGAGTTTGCATAGAAGGTCTCTCCCCAGAAAATTTAAAGGGGAGTCAGGCATCAAGAGGAAGGAATGTTGTACTTCAAGGGGTTCTACAGAGACCATCCTAGGGGAAAGTTTTTTAACTCTTTGGGGTATGCCTGACACTCCCATTACATTCTCTGAGACAATGTAATTGCAATGTAAATCAGGTGTACTCTTTAATACAGAACTGGAAGCTCCAGTATCCAAAAGACAATCATAATAGATGTTATTCAACTTTAAAGTAACATGAGGCTCATTAGTATAGGGGGTCAGTGGATAGGGACAACTGGTAGTAAGACATCAGGGTCCCAAAAATCAAAGGTTGTATCCTCTGATTCCTGTGCCCCCCCCCGACACCTTCATAGTATTTGGGAAGTTCCTTGGGCACCCCCCTGAGGGGCATTAGCACCCCAAGTATTTTTTGGATGAGCTCCACTTAAGTTATATTGTTGTTGGGTTGAATTATCATTTCCCCAATTTCTATTCCTATTGTTATCATTCCTAAAATTGTGGTTTCTATTATCATTATTATAGTTATTTCTATAATTATTATTTCTGTAGTTGTTATTAAACTGCATATTATTTCTGATTAGCATTAATAAATTTCTACTCTCAATTTTTCCGTGGCCCTTCTTGTCACAGAAATTGAAGGTAATGGATCCATAGTTAGATTCTTGGAGAGGGGCAAGCGCCATTGATTATCATGCCGTTTTTCCTGTTTATCAACTTTATCTCTTAAATATTTCAATTCTTTTCTCATTGTTTTTATGTGATCATTAGTCTCTTCCTCTTTTTTTTGTTTCCTTTTGAAACATATACAGCAGTTTTTCTCAGATCATCAAGATCCATTTCAGGCCACCTTGGGCAATGAGTTCTAAAATAATCCCTGATCACTTTGCAAGTGTCATTGACAAAGTGTCTTCTAATTTATCTTATGTAATTTTCTTTAGAAAGGTCAAAATTTGAGTATCAACCCCCAAACTCAATTAGTCTATCCATGAATCTGAATGGTGTCTCATCATCATTTTGCTTAAGTTATTCAAATTCCATCCATCTGCTTTTCCTAGCTGGTCTCACCAGATTTTCTACTTTTCACTTAATTAAAAAAAAAAAAAAACTAGGGACATATGGGGGTTTGGGGGGGGGAAGGAAAGTAAACCTCCAGGAGCAGTACAAGACCAAACTTTCTCCAGGTTTTTCTCACAGCTAGTTAAGAGTAATCTAGCCAGCTAGTCTTGTCAGTGAGGGTCAGCCAATTGGGTTGTTTGTTCCCTAAGGGAAGGGAGATTTGGAAACAGCTTCCCCAGCTAAGACCTCAGGTTCCTGCCACTTAAGGTTAAAAACCGGCTGTGTTCAATTCAATTTAAGGAGAAAAGAAAAAATATGTTTTATACTCACCTGATCTCACAGCTGTGTTTTGAACTGCTGAGTTAGATGCTTAAAAGACTGATTTGAGGAGGTATTAAAGAGAGAAAGAGGAAAGAGATGTTTTACAGAGCTTTGAGGGTACTCATCACAACCTTCCTGGATTAGCTAGACTGTTAAGGTAAAATTTAGGGTTTCTGACAGAATATATTATATTAGTGGTCACCAGGGATTAAAATTCAATCCCAATGAAATACTCAAGTCAGTTTGGGATTTTATAGTGGTTTAATTACAATATAAGGAAGAAATTACAAAGAAGGAGAAGAGGGAAAGGGTATAAGATTTTCTCTGGCCTGGCCTAAGCCAAGAAGAGTTCAGAGGCCTCAGGCAAGGGGCCTTCTCAGAAGATTAAATATAACTTGGCTTCCAGCCATGAGGCCTCCTCCAAGGATAGTGCCATCAGCAGGTCAAGGAAAAGAGGAGTCAGCCTTCTCACTCACCAATGGAAACCACCTCACCTAAGCCACACTACAAAGCTCCTCCTAGTGACCACCACTGCCAAAGTCCACCAAAGCCGCGAGCACACCAAACGTGGCCAAAATCTTCCATCTCCTCCAAGCCCCACTCACAGGAACTGACGTGAAATATATAGCCAATTCTTTACATCACTTCCTGTGTCTCATATGTATAAATGGTGGCTTAAGCTTAGCTTAGGACAGCCCATGTTTCAGTCAGTTGTTTCTGATTTGTCACTTGCTAGCACATGCTGGTCATAGGCCATCCTCCCCACATTTAATCCTTAAGCAGGGGTGTATACATTCCTTTGTTGTTAACATTCTAAAGAATAAGCAAGGTGGAGTAAATCTAAAATTCACCCTTGTTATTTCCTCAATTCTATTTGGAGGCAGCTAGATTGCTAAGTGGTTAGAGCACTGAGTCTGGAGTCAGGAAGACCTGATTCAAATATAGCCTCAGACACTTACTATGAGATCTTGGACAAGTCACTTAATCCCTTTTGATTTAATCCAACAGAAAAGGAAATATCAAACCACTCCAGTATCCTTGGCAAGAAAACCCAGGGACAATACAGTCCATATGGTCATGAAGAGTCCAAGATGATTGAATAACAACAACAATCAATTCCACTTAACCTCACTTAAATGGGAACACAGCTGCTGTAAAAGGTGGGATTAACCCAGGATTGAGCTATTGTATTTTACTAAATTAAATACTCCCTCTCTTAATAGCAACCAGTCTTCTATTTATGATGACTCCAATGGAAGAATTTAAGTTCCTTGAGTAACTAAAGGCTCTTTCTTGAATGTGTATTCCTATCACTATTGTAGTACATGGTCCATAGAAAGTATTTAATATTAATTTCATTCATTTATTCATCTTTTGATTCCATGAAGTATTGTTGTCAGGTTGCTCACAGAGATTATAATTTTCAGAAGAGTCTTAGTGACTCAAGGAAGACAATGATTGATTATATTTATAAAACACCTTTTTTATTAGTAGCATTTAATTTTCCCTTAAAATGAATCAATATCTTTTCTTTAAATCTCTTCATTACTGAGTTTACTAACTGGATAAAAAAAAAAATAGTAGCCTAACCAGGGTGCCATAATGTCAGAGTTCAGGAAGCATTATAACTACACTCTCCCAAACTCCCTTTTAACAACTTTATTTTTTTCATTAAGTTTACTTATTTATTTAATTAATTTAGAATATTTTTCCATGGTTACATGATTCATGTTCTTTCCCTCCCCCCTCCCACCCCACACCCAAAGCCAACGAGCAATTCGACTGGGTTTTCACATGTGTCATTGATCCAGACTTATTTCAATATTATTAATATTTTCACTAGGGTGATTGTTTAAGAGTCCACATCTCCAATCATATCCCTATCAAATCATGTGATCGAGCAATTGTTTTTCTTCTGTGTTTCTACTCCCATAGTTCTTCCTCTGAGTATGGATAGCGTTCTTTCTCATAAGTCCCTCAGAATTGTCCTGGATCATTGCATTGTTACTAGTAGTGAAGTCCATTACATTTGATTATACCACAGTGTATCAGTCTCTGTGTATAATGTTCTCCTGGTTCTGCTCCTTTCACTCTGCATCAGTTCCTGGAGGTCATTCCAGTTCACATGGAATTCTTCAAGTTTATTAGTCCTTTCAGCACAATAGTATTCCATTACCACTAGATACCACAATTTTTTCACCCATTCTCCAATCAAAGGGCATCCCTTTTTAACAACTTTAAAATAATGCCTCAGATCAAATTCTGGAGAAACAGAGGTAACAAAAGTACAAAAGGGTAAGACAATCTTCCAGTTCAAGAGAATTTAAGAGTAGAGATCTGTGACACAGGGGTTGGAGTCCATGTGGATGCAACACCAATGGTACAATTTAGTGACAATAGCAGCAGCTGCAGCTTCAGGGGCTTTTAAGCAAAAGGTGGTAAGGGGATTGGGCAAATGGTCAGAAAGAGAATATGAGAAACTCCTGATTAGCATTGGGTACAGAACCAGATGTTGTTTGTCAACTATAGTTCCTATATCCACTTCTGGATCACAGTTCAAGAATGAAGAGAAGAACTTTTGGTCATGAGGGAACAGAGGCTCTGAGAAGCACTACCGATGTGTTTGTAAGAGATTGAGGCCCAATTAACATACCTCTCCCCAGATCATACTACTTTGGAAGAATACCAGACTTCCAGAGCCCAAGAACTAGTTCTGAAAACAGAGGTATGTAAAAGGGTAAAGCTTCAGATAGTTTCCCCCACCTCCAATCCCATTATAAACTTGGGAACAGTGTCAAACTTTAACAAAACTTCAGAATCAAGGAACAGGATGAAAAATGAATAGCAAAAAGAATCCAATCTAATCTAAATCTAATATAGTGACAGGGGATATCAAGAAACAAACACAGAAAACTATTATGTCAAAACACCTATAAGTAAAGCCTCAAAGGAAAAAAAAACTTTATGATTTGGGCATGAATTCCTGGAAAAAAACTGAAAAACAATGATTTCCAAAATCAAATGAGTGGTAGAGAAAAAAAGGGAAAATAAATTTTGCTGATGCAAAATATTATAAAAATCCAACTAACAATCAATGATTTTTTTAAATGCTAAAGGAAATAATATAATTAGTCAAGTGGTAAAAGAGTTACAAAACCCTACTGATGAAATTTGACAAATAAAAAAAGAACCTTTGGAAGTGAATTAAATGATTTTTTAAATAACAGAATTGGTCAAGTGGAAGCTAATACTTCCATGAGATATCAAGATAAAATTAAACAAATCTGAAAGAATTTTAAAGAAGAAAATGTGTAATAATCTCATTGAAAAACTAACTGATCTAAAATCAGATTTAAGAGAGATAAATTGGCATTTATTGGACTATTGAAAGCCATAATAAAAAATAAATTCCTACACATATTTCAAGGAATTAACAAGGGAAATGGCCTTGATATCATAGAATCAGAGGGTAAAATAGAAATGGAAAGAATACACCAAACACCCCCACAAAAGAAATCTCTAAATGAAAATTCCCAGAAATATTATAGCCAAATTTCAGAGCTCCCATGTCAAAGAGAAAATAATTCAATCAGAAAGAAAGAAACTATCAAAATGCCATGAAGTCAGTCACTATTTCCTTCTACACCAATGTTTGTTTTTAATCAGTCCCCCTTGTTCCCACCATTATTTTACTTCCCTTTCTACCCCTCTCCCTTCTTATTTCCCTCCTTATTTTCCCTGTAGTCTTTCTAAAATTACCCCACCACCCTCTCCCTCCCTTGTACTGCTTCCCTCCCCACCAGACCATTTATTACCCTTCTACTCCCCTATAAGGCGCAAATCTATTCTCTGCCCCAATGGATTGGATTGTTCTTCCTTCTTTGGGTCAATTTCAAAGCACGTAAGTGTTGAGTATTTCCTATCTCCAACCTCTTTACCCTTCCAGTGTATTGATATTCTCCCCCCTCCCATCATGAGCTTCTTTATGACATATGAATTTACCCCCATTATTTGTTTCTTTTCCTATTTCTTTTAGTATTAACCTCTCTTTTTTAGCTCAAGTTGTGTGTGTATATATATATATATATATATGTACATGTGTATGTATTTATGCATGCATATATCTATATACCTATTTATCTCTTGTCCTTTCATCCTATACAGCTTATCCCTGTTCCCTCTAAGTGTAATTCTTCTAGCTGCCGAGGTGATAACAACAGTTTTTAAGAGTTACCAATGACCTCTTTTCTTATACGGATACATATCATTTTAACTTATTAAGTCTCTTAAATTTAGTTTTGTTTTGTTTTCCATTTTTCCCTCTTTTTTTAATTACGTTTTGATGATTCTCTTGAGTTCTATGCTTGGACATCAAATTTTCTGTTCAAGTCTGGTCTTTTCTTTGCAAATTCATGGAATTCTATTTTGTTGAATGACCATACTTTCCCTTGTAAGAATATAGTCAGTTTTGATGGGTAGTTGATTCTTGGTTGTAGACCTACTTCCCTTGCTTTCGAGAATATCATATTCCATGCCTTCCAGTCCTTCAGTGTGGATGCAGCCAGATCCTGTGTTATCCTCACTGTGTTTCCATGGTATCTGAATGACTTCTTCTTTACAGCTTGTAATATCTTTTCTTTGGTTTGATAGTTCTTGAATTTGGCTATAACATTCCTGGGTGTTGTCAGTTGGGGATTAAGTACAGGAGGTGATCTGTGCATTCTTTCAATCTCCACTTTTCCCTCTTGTTCTAGAATATTGGGGCAGTTCTCTTGAATAAATTCCTGTAGTATTATGTCCAGGTTTTGTGAATGAGATGCTTCATATTTTGCTCAATTTTTTCATTCTTTTGGTTTTGTTTTATAGTGTCCTGCTGCCTTGTGAGGTCACTTAATTGCAATTGTTGTATTCTGGTTCTTAAATACTGGATTTCAGCCCTGGCTTTTTGGTCATCCTTTTTCTTTTGTCATGGTCTTCTGGTAGACCAATGATTCTTAAATTGTCTATCCTCAAAAGATTTTCTAACTCCTCTGTTTTGTGAATGAAATGCTTCATATTTTCCTCATTTTTTGCAATAATTTAGTTTTATTTTATTCCAAGCATATATGCTAAGTGGTTGGGATCCAAAAAAAGGTTTAGAAAAATGCCCTACTCTGAAGGAGTTTTGATTCTGATTAGGGGGACAATGAGATCCTTGGAAAAAAGTATATACACATATACTCACAGATACATACAGATATAAAAATACAGATATACATACAGATACATACATGCATATACAAATATATGCACATATATGTATATATAATATCTATGTAGAATAGATATCAGTGGCAATATACATGAAAAATATATAAACATATATATATATATATACACACATATACATGTTTAAAATAAATACAGAGTTGATAGAAGGCATTATTATAAGAGAAGCCATTAGCAGCTGCTAGGACTGAAATAGAATTTGAGCTGAAGTTAGCCTTGAACCCAGATCTTCATGGATGCAATTCCAGCTATTTTCCTCATTTTTTTCATTCTTTTGGTTTTGTTTTATAGTGCCCTGATGCCTTGTGAGGTCACTTAACTCTAGTTGTTGTATTCTGGTTTTTGAAAACTGGATGTCATCCCTGCTTTTTGGTCATCCTTCACTTTCTGGTCTGATTTTCTATGGAGGTCATCTTTCATCCTCTGTACCTCATCTTTCATCTCCTTTGCCTCATTCTTCATCTTCTTTGCCTCATCTTTCATCTCCTTTGCCTCATTTTCCAGCTGATTTTTGGCTTTCAAGATTAATTTTGGCTTTCAAGACACTGTTTTCTGTTTCCAGATATGACTTATCTTCTGTTAAAGTTGTTTTCAGCCTCTCTTAATTGTGTTTTGAATTGCATTTTGAGTTCTTCCAAAGCCTGTATCCAAATCGCTGGGATTTCTGATTTATCATTTGCTGATCACTACAGCTCTATTCTGTTCACTGTATAGAAGCTATCTATTATAATTTCTTTCTACTTTTTCTGTTATTTGCTCATATCCACAAATTCTTTGCTCCTCATATTTGTCTGTGCTCTTGCTCCTCTCATTTTTTTTTGTTTTGGGGGGCTTCTGTCAGTCTCCACTCTTAGAGCTTTGATAGAAGATCTCTCAATGCAGTCTCTGGGAGAGAGTTGTTGGGAGTTTGAGCTTCCCTGTCCTCTGGAGGATTTTGATTGGATTAAAGTCCAGCCAACAATGAGGGAGGGGTGTGGAGCATGGACTTGCCTGAGTTCTGAAGACTTTTGATGGGATTAAGTTCAGCTCAGTTGGGATGAGTGTGCTCTGAGGCCAAAAACTCCTGTAAGGCTGGAGCAAATATGAAGGATCTCCACAGCTCTGGCCAGGTTGCCAGCTCTATGTTCCCTCTCTAGCTCCTTTCCTGCCATCTGTGTTCAATGCTCAGAGCTTGGCACAGCCCTGTCCACAAGGTACAACTTCCAGACCAGCACCTTTGCATTCCCAGAAAGGGGGGGCGGTCCTGGGATCTTTCTTCTGCTTTCCCCTTAAATCTGAGTGTTCTCGGATTCCAGGTTTTGGGGGGTGTACCTTTTGAATTGAACCCAGCAGGAGGGTTCCTTGTCTCTGTCTTGTTGTTAGGTTTTATTTTAAGGCCCCTAGGAGCATTCATTTTGTGATCCGTAAGGAAGGGTATTCAGAGGTCTGAACTTCTGCTTCTTCTAAGCCACCATCTTGACTCTGCCCGACTGGCTGATGGTTTTAGATAAATAATGTTTATTATTTTTAGGAAAGACCCTTCTATTCCTATACTTTCTTGTGTTTTCAATAGGAATGTGTGTTCAATTTTGTCAAATGCTTTTTCTCTATCTGTTGAGATAATCATGTGATTTTTGTTGGTTTGCTTGTTGATATGGCCAATTATGTGGATTGTTTTCCTAAAAATGAACCATCCTTGCATTCATGGCATAAATCCCACCTGATTATATTGAATAACCCTCGTGATGACTTGCTGGAGTCTTTTTGCTAGTATCCTATTTAAGATTTTTGCATCTATGTCCATTAAGCTGATTGGTCTATAATTTTCTTTCTCTGTTTTTGACCTGCCTGGCTTTGAGATCAGCACCATATTTGTGTCATATAAGGAATTTGGTAGAACTCCCTCTTTGATTATTATGTCAAATAGTTTGTATAGTATTGGGATTAAATGTTCTTTGTATGTTTGATAGAATTCACTTGTGAATCTATCAGGCCCAGGGGATTTTTTTTAGGGAGTTCTTTGATGGCTTGTTCAATTTCTTTTTCTGATATGGGGTTATTTAAGAATTCTATTTCTTCTTCTTCTGTTAATCTAGGCAATTTATGTTTTTGTAGATATTCATCCATATCACCTAGATTGGTATATTTATTGACATATAAGTGGGAAAAATATTTTTTAATGATTGCCTTAATTTCTTCTTCATTGGAGTTGAGCTCTCCCTTTTCGTCTATGATAATGTGAATTTGGTTTGCTTCTTTTCTTTTTTATTAGATTGGCCAATACTTTGTCTATTTTTTTTTTCAGAATACCAGCTTCTAGTCTTATTGATTTGTTCAATAGTTCTTTCACTTTTGATTTTATTAATCTCTCCCTTAATTTTTAGGATCACTAATTTAGTTTTTTTCTGGGGGGTTTTAATTTGTTCGCTTTCAAGTTTTTTGATTTGCATGCCCAATTCATTGACCTTTGCCCTCCCTAATTTGCTAATATATGAACTCAAGGATATAAATTTTCCCCTGAGTACTGCTTTGGCTGCTTCCCATAGGTTTTGAAAAGATGTCTCATCATTGTCATTTTCTTCAATGAAATTATTAATTGTTTTTATGATTTGTTCTCTAGCTATCCAATTTTGGAGAATCATAGTAGTTAATTTGCAATTAATTTTTTAGTTTGCTCTCCATGTACCCTTACTGATCATTATTTTTATTGCCTTATTATCTGAAAAGGTTGCATTTATTATTAATGCTTTTCTGCATTTGTTTGCCATATTTTTATGACAGCCATTCTTTTGAATATACAATGTGCTGCTGAAAAGAAGGTGTATTCCTTTTTGTTCTATTTATTTTTCTCCATATATCTATTAACTCTAATTTTTCTATTATTTCATTCACATCTTTTACCTCATTCTTATTTAATTTTTGGTTTGATTTATCTAGTTTGGATAGAGGAAGGTTCAGGTCTCCTACTAGTATAGTTTTATTATCTATTTACTCCTTCAATTCCACTCATTTCTCCTTTAGAAATTTGGATGCTATACCATTTGGTGCATACATGTTGATTATAGATATTTCCTCATTGTCTATGCTCCCTTTTATCAGGATGTATTTACCTTTCCTACCCCTTTTGATCAGATCTATTTTTACTTTGGCTTTGTCAGATATCATGATTGAAACTCCTGTCTTCTTTCAATGAATTGAGGTCCAATAGGCCTTACTCCAATCTTTAATTCTAACCTTTTGAGTAACTACCCGTCTCAGCTGTGTTTCTTGTAGACAACATAAGGTAGGATTCTGGATTCTAATCCACTCTCCTATTTGTCTACATTTTATGGATGAGTTCATCCCATTCACGTTCAAAGTTATGATTGCCACTTATGCATTCCCCAGCATTTTGATATCCTCTCCTAGTTCTGTCCTTTCTTCTTTTGTTATATCCTTTTAAACCAGTGGTTTACTTTTAGTCAATCTCCCTAATCCCCTCCCTTAATATGCTTCACTTTCTGGCCCCTCCCTTTTTGTTCCCTTTCTGTTTTTTTAGGCTCTGTTAAGTTCCTTCCCCCTCTCTTTCCCTCTATTTTTGTACTCCCTCCCCCCTACCCCCCTTAGTTTTCCCTTCTCAATGGATCTAGATGCTCTTCCCTCTCAGAATTGATTTCACTGAGAGTAAGGTTTAAGTATTACCTATTAGCACTCTCTTTCTCTCCTTTTTTTTGTTTTTTGTTTGTTTGTTTGTTTTAGGTTTTATTTTATGCATTTAAAAGCATTCTGAGAAGGG
Organism: Monodelphis domestica; assembly: GCF_027887165.1. NCBI lineage: Eukaryota > Metazoa > Chordata > Mammalia > Didelphimorphia > Didelphidae > Monodelphis > Monodelphis domestica. The sequence continues at coordinate 74,145,516 of NC_077231.1, read as the reverse complement.
TTCCAAAGGTTTTGCCAGCCTGCCAAAGGGAAATGTGATGTAAGAAAGATAAAATACACTGATTTAAGTCTTCATTCAGATTCTTTGTTCATTTCTTCTTATTCATTTCCCCTTTTATATAGCATAATGTATATTCCATTCTTATGGTTCTGCTTTTTTCAGTTGACATTATTTCATAAAGGTTCCATAGTTTGAAAGCTAGAAAGGAGCTCAGAGATCATTTAGTCCAAATTCTTCATTATACACATGAGGAAACTGAGGCCAGAGAGGTTAAATGACTGATTCAAGGTCTCACAGGTAACAGAACTGGGACCCAGATCCTTTGACCCCACCTCCCAAATTCAGTGATCTCTTACACTATAGTATGCTGGTCACACCAGATTCTTTCTCTCCTTCTTATAAGAGTATTCTTCCCCTCACCTTCCCATGTGTATCTTTGTGTGATAAATATTATCGTATTTATTTTATTTCTTCAAGTATCTCTTGGTGCCATCTTAGATTCCCCACACCATTTTTTTTACATATCATCTTCTAGCCCTTAATGTCCCAATCTCTTCCTGTGAGTGATTCTTCTAATTACTATAATAATGAATACAGTTTCTGAGAGTTACAAATAACATTTCCCCATATATATATATAATTTGATCTAATTGTAGCCTTTAAAGAAGAGAGTTTGAATAAAAAACATTCTTCCCCTTTTCCCTCTCTTTCTTATTTACCTTTTCATGTTTCTCTTCATCTCTGTGTTTGGATATCAAACTTTCCAATTAGTTCTGGTCTTTTCTTTACAAATACTTGAAAATTTTCTATTATGTTGAATGCCCATACTTTTGCCTTGAAGTATATAGTCAGTTTTGATGGATAGGCAATTCTTCGTTGAAGACCCAGTTCTCTTGCCTTTCTGAAAATCATGTTCCAGGCCTTGCGGTCCTTTAGTGTGGAAGTTTCCTAGTCTTGTGTGATCCTGATTGGTACAACTTGGTGTCTGACTTATCTCTTTTTGGCTTCTTGTAGAATTTTCTCCTTAGCTTGAAAGCTTTGGAATTTGGCAATTACATTCCTGGGAGTTGTCTTTTGGGGATTTAGTGTAGAGGGTGTTCTATGTACTCTTTCAATATCTATTTTTCTCCCTTGTTCAAGAACATCAGGGCGATTTTCATGGATGATTTCTTGTAGTATGATATCAAGATTCCTTCTCATTTCTGGATTTTCAGGTAGACCAATGATTCTCAAATTGTCTCTCCTTCCTCTGCTTTCCTGACCTGTCATCTTGTCAGTGAGATATTTTAAGTTTTCTTCTATATTGTCAGTCTTTTGATTTTGCTTCATTAATTCTTTCTGTTTTGCAAGATCATTGTCTTCCAGTTGCTCAATTCTGGTCCTTAAGACCTGGTTTTCTGCTTTAATTTTTTGATTTTCTGCTATAATTTTTTTTATTTTCTCTTTGAACTATTCCTCACTTTTCTTGCCAGAAGGCTTCCATCTTTTTGAAAAGCTACAATTTAAATTCTTCCAGAGCTTGTGGAAAATTTCCATTTTTAGAAGGTTTTAGTTTTGTTTGAATTTCCTCTTCTTCTTCTTCTGTAGCCTGGGTTTTTCCTCTGTAAAAATTTTTGAGGGTCAATGCCTTTTTTTTTTCTTACAGGGTGTTTGTTGTTCCTGTGCACAATTTGCCATCACTGTGGAGGTTTTTCTTCCCTTTTTTGTCAGAAAGCTGAGTGATATGGGCAGGCTCTTTGTCTATGGAGTTAAGGAGCAAGGATTTTGCATGAGGCAAGCTCTCTAATCTCCATAGCCTCCGATGTTCACTGCTCTTCTCTGTGCTACCTTTCCTCGAGAGCCCACGGTCTGTGCTCCCCAGCCTGCCTGAGTTTCATGTGTAGCTGCTCTCAGAGGTAGGTCTTTGGTGGTCTTAGTCAGCTCCCAAGGAACTAGAGGTGCCCCTTGCTTTCTCTAGAGGTGCCCCTCGCTCACTCGCTGATTCTGGAGCATGCTGGCTCTGACTCTGGCTCTGGAGGTGGGGTGGGGGAGGGTAGATCAGCTCATGTTTTGGTGGGAACTTTTCCACTCCCTTGTACTGTGGAAATACCCAAATCCCATGTACTTTCAATGCTGTGCCCTACTGTAGAATCCCTTCATTCTTATGAATTTGGGTTTTTTGGTCTATTGAGGTAGTCTATATTGGTGGATGCTGAGGAGAGGAAGCATCCTGTGTCTAGACTGTGGCCATGATTACCCAGAAGTAGCAGCTGCTATTTTAAAGGAACAAGGGCTTGGAACATTCCAGTAAATAAAGGAACTAGGATAACAACCAAGTATCATCTCTCTAGCAAAACAGAGTCTAATTCTTTAATGGGAAGAAAATGAATATTTAAGGAAAGAAAGAACTTTCATGCATTCCTGATTAAAAGAACCAAGATGAATAGAAATTTTTACTACCAAGTACAAGATATAAGAAAAGCATAACAAAATAAAAATGGCAGAGAAGGCATAAGGGATTCAACATGGTTAAAAAGCTTACATTTCTATTTTGAGAGATGATATATGCCTCTTAACAATTTTAGAATTATTAGGAAGTTTAGAAGGACTCCATGTAGAGAGAAGGCAGAAGAATGAGTCAATTATATTGGGATGATCTTAAAAAAATGAGATATCTGTGAAAGAGGTGTACTCTTGGATAAGGGTTAAGGAAAAGGAGGAATTGGGAGAATAATATCATATGAAAGAGGTGTGCAAGGAAGAACTTTTATAATAGATGGGAAAGTGGTGTTGGTAGGAGCAAAACTTGATCCTCACTTTCACCTGAATTGGAATGTACACACACAATTGGGTATAGAAATAGATCTTTTTTCCAATAGGAAAGTAGGAAAGGAAAGAGATAAGAGAAAGGATGGGTTAAATAAAAATGAAGGCAGTGGTCAGAGATAAAGTAGATTTCTGAGAAATGAAAGGATACAAAGAAATGGAGAACTTAAGCAGAAGGAAATAGGATAAAGGGAAATGTACAATTAGTACTTATAACTATGAATGTGAAAGGAATGAATTCTCCCATAAATTGGAGTAGGTAGCAGAATGGATTAGAAACTAGAATTCAGCAATATGCTGTTTATAAGAAACACACTTAAAACAGAAAGACACACAGAATCAGTGTAAAGGCCTAAAGTGTGATCTATTATACTTCAGCTGAAGATAAAAAATAAATAAGACTCGTGAGGCAATCATGATCTCAAACAAAGTGAAAGTGGAAATAATTAAAAGAGATAAATAGGGAAGCTACATCTTGTTAAAAGGTACCATAGACAATGAAATAAAATACTAAATGTATACACACACACACACACACACACACACACACACACACACACACACACATATATATATATATATATATATATATATATATATATATATATATATACCAAATGGATTAGCAAATAAATCCTTAAAGGAAAAGTTGATAAATTATAGGAGGAAATATTAAAACTATACCAATGAGGGACTTCGACTTTCTCCTCTTAGAACTAGAAAAATCTAATCAAAATAAAATAATCAAGAAGATAAAGAGGTAAATTGAATTTTAAAAGTTTGAAATCCTCAATTAAACATCAAAATAGAAATCCTAAAAGTCAAAGGAGAAATTAATAAAATTAAATGCATGAATAATCTAGTCAAAGTGATCATATTTTAAGGCTGTCAAGTCATACAACATTATGAGACAGATAATGGAAGAAGTCTGGTTCTTGTTTTACAAAAGAGGAAACTGAGACACAAGGATCTTCTGACTTGCCCATAAGAAAGCCAGTAAAAAACAAAATTCAAACCAGACTGATAAAAATAAAATGGTATAAAAAGGACATTGATAAGCTTGAGAGTGTCAAACCAAAGGAACAACCAAGGTGGCTAAAGGAATTGGGACATTTACTCTTGAGAAGAGAACATGCAGGTAACACAGGAGTTGTCCTCAAATATTTGAAGTGCTATTTTCATGGAGGCAGGCTGAGGCTTGTTCTGATGGGCCTCCAAGGGCAGATTTGAGAAAATGGGCAAAAATTGCAAAGACAAGAAATTAACCTTAAGGAAAGGCCAAATTTCCTAATAATGAAAATTCTAGAGGTCTTTAAGTAGAAATTATATGATCATTGACCATATGTTATTCAAGGAATGTGGGAGATGTTGCCCTATTTATAGGTAGCAGAGAAGTACCTAGTATGTAGGGAGATGTTGAAGATCATAGAAAAAATGAGGATGATGTTGGAAGAAAATGCTAGAGAAGTTGAGTGTAGAGAGTGGATACTGGGTATTTGGCATGTGAAACTAAAGTCAACCTCGTCATCAGAAACCACAGTGAAAGAGGAAAGAGTGGGTAATATGAGAAAGATTCAAGATAAGGAGGAAGGGGAAGAGGGAAATGTGTGTTAATGGTCTCAATTTTTCTATTATTAAAAATTGAGGTGAGGTGCTTTCCAAAAATTAGTCAGTCTCCACTAATGGGATCAAGACACCAGGTCATTCAGTTCATTAGATCCAGAATCCTACTGATGGTAGAGGATCCATCAAGCATGAACATATTGCCTTAATGAGCCTCTAAAATTATTCTTTCCCCTATATGGCTTAGACTAGATACACCCTGAGGTCCCTTCCCAAAATGTACAATTTTGTGATAAGACGCTTCAAGGCAGATATTAATATTTTATTTAAAACCACTAAACTAAAAATGTAAATGTCACCCAAGACAAAAATTAAAACTCAGGTTGTTTTTTTAGTCTTAATTTTTATTTAATTAATTAATTTAGAATGTTTTTCCATGGTTACATGATTCATGTTCCTTCTCTCCCCTCCTCCCGTAGTCAATGAGCAATTCCACTGGATTTTACATGTGTCATTGATCCAGATCTATTTCCAAATTATTAATATTTGCACTAGGGTGATCTTTTAGTCTACATCCCCAGTCATATCCCCATTGACCCATGTGATCAAGCAGTTGTTTTTTCTTCTGTGTTTCTATTCCCACAGTTCTTTCACAACTCAGGTTTAAATGAAAGACAAGAGGGAGAAAGGTGGACTGAATGAGAAAAGGAGGTGACAACTCAAAGAAAAAAATATATATATTATAGGGACAGAGGCAAGAGTCAAGATAATCCCTGAGGATAAAGACCTACAAAGGTGCCTATGGAGAAACCACCTGTATTGGAGAGAGCACAGAGGGAGTCTAGAGGAAAATCTCTGTACTTTGCTTGTGTGAATGGCCTTGACAGTGCTAATTATCATAACATCCCCTTGAAAGATGTGACTGGAGTCACTGTAGTATAGCAGAAGATCCCAATGAAAGAAGAGAGGATAAATCTTTGAAAGAAGGGAGACATAAAGATGTGATCCAAAAGATGGTAACCCCATTGATAAAGGACCAAGAAGACCAAGGAGACACTGAAAGAACTTGCTGGGGGAGTTTACAGAGAGAAAAAATCCCCCTACCCACAGAAATCCTAGCAACAAAACCCAGTGCAGCCATGTCTGGGCTCTTGAGAGAAGAGACTTGCCTGAGATTATATAGATATTTGTAAAGAATTAAACTTAATTACTTGGACTTTAAATTTAGTCTGTTTGCCTGTTTGGGAAGAATATGCCTCCATTTTACAGACAGCCATCAAGCTTACTGAAATCTTAAAACAATAACAAAAAATTAGAACAAATAATAAAGAACACATCAAACTGTCATAAAATTACTCTGTTGTATGTGTAAAATGAACTAACTTTAGAATGGAGAATCTGGTTCATGTTTGAAATCTCAAGCCTACCATTGTATGATTCATCTGATCTCTTGCTGACTTTTCTGGTTCTAATTATATTATGTTTTATTGATATGGAATCTAAATGCCTTAGAACACTGGATAAAGGTATATTATTACTGTTATTATTAACAATTTATTTCTTTAATAAATTCAAAGTCTATAAAAACCATTAGCTATTAAGATTCAAGAAGGAACTCTTTCACCTTGGGAAATGTTTCTAAGTGAATTAAAATTTCCTAGTTTGTGTTTATAAACATAAGAAAAATATTTTTTTTTTCCTAAAGAGAATCCATTCATTGACCAAATCTATGCCACAATTGTCAATCCTATGCTTTATGTAGAGGAAGTATATGTTTAACCATTCCTTATATTCCTTAATTTTGGTTATTTATTGCATATAAAACTATAAAAGAAGGACAACCAATAGCTAAATATTTAGGCATTGAAAAGCTTTCCCCTGAAATAAATGTTTATTTGAGGAACTTAATAAATGTATCAAGTTATTTTTTTTGTTTCATTTGTCATAAATACTATCTAAGGTGAAAACCAACTTCATTTCTAAACTTTAAATAGCATACTAGAAGTTAGTGATATTAGTAGAATATTTACAAAAGGCTTCATAACCTATTAAATATTGACTGTCTTAGTTTTAGAGAAGATAAACTAATTCAGTGGGTTTTAAAAAGTAGGGAAGCTCTTCTCAAGTTTAGCTTTTCCAAACAACAAATTGAGTGTTACAACTTTCACCTCCCACAGACCCAACATTCACTTCCATTGGTCAAGGGCAAATACCACTGGCTCTGTATCCTCAGTCGCTTCATGCCATTTCAGAGAGACAGAGCCAAAGGTAAGTTTTTGAACTTGCTTTCCTCTTTGGTTAGTGCCTTAGTTGTGTGTTTTCTTTTTCCCCCTAAGATGACAACATTCTTCATTCTATTTATTTTCAAATATCATGGAGCTGACTGGTCAATTGATGCAGTTTAATATTATTAGTGACTTTTTATTTTTCTTGGATATTTCTAAAGCATGACTTTGCCTAGAAATAAATACATATTTCTAGGCAAAGTCACATATATATAAAAATGCATGGCAAAGTGTTTCATCTTCCAGCAATACCTGTTGCCAAAATAATTAGAATAGTTTCTGATATATTCTAGATGAAATGAGGATCCAGGCTCATGACATATCTTTTGGAGATATTGACAACTGCCTCTGATATTTATTGATTAGAGAGTTGATGAGAAGTAGAGTGGGAGGGAGGAAAGAATAGAGAATATAAGTTGTGAAAAGGGATGCTTTTTTTTTGTTGGGTTTTAGACTTTTTTTAAAATTAATGAAGCATCATGGTTCTCTGAGAGTTTCTTTCCTAAGCTGTATGCATTCTGGAAACTTCAAAAATTCCAGCAAATTTGAATACAATTATATTAGACATTTCTTAAGGAATAAGACAATTACAAATTTTTAATTGAAGAAGAACAAAAATAATTCATAGAAATATTGAAAGAAAAATTTTAAAAAAGGAGTACTGAAAACAGATTGGGAGGAGGTGATCCTTAACATTTTTCTAAAGAGTTATACACAATACCTTATTGTTGGTCCCCTTAGGAAGTGAGCCAAAGACCAAGCCAGCACTGAAATGGAGCCATGTGCACTCGACAGAAATACAGAATATAAAATATAAAGTGAAAAAAAAAACAAAAAAAAATTGTTAAGTACTGGCAAGAGAATATTTTCACTAGCTAATAAAACTGCTGCCTGAAATTTATGGACATGTAAATCAGAAATCAGGTAAAACAATGGTGGGGACCATGGTGGAATGGCTCCCACGTTAATATGGTAGAACATATTTTTTAAAGAGTTTACAAATGAAATCATGTTTCTCAAGAAGGATTTCATACACTAACTGCAAATCCTGTTTGGGAATCAATGAATTCTACTAACACCTCTAGCAAAGGCAAAGAAAACAGATTCTTGGTTTATCCAGCAAGAGGAAAAAAAAAAGTTTATTTGAAGAAAGCATAGGAGGGTTGAAAAATGAGCCCCTTGTACTGCTCCCCATTCCCAGAGGATTTTATATCCCTCTGCGTAAAACAACTTCATAAAGACTTTCTTTCAAGGCCTTCTGGGGGTCAGTATATCTGTCTGTGCATTCAGACTTAGAAAGAGCATTGACTCATGGATTCCATTTTATGTGTATGGATATGTCCATAAACTGTCACAGGTAATATTTATTTTAAATAGAACTTAAAAATAATCAAAGTGCATATTATTTAAAGCATCAAGAAAGGTATTGCTCTGATTGTTTTTTTTAATAAATAAACTTAAATTTGGTATGTCATTATATAAGGCATATTTGCTTTGATGAGTTCTGAATGCTCTGTCCTTGAGAAAGGAAAGTCAATATTTGTATGGCATGGATGCTTAACAAATATAAATGTATATGTACAGATAGGCATGTTACTATATATATGCATGTATGTATGTATCTCTCTGTGTGTATATAAATATAGATATAAGTTGAGAGAAAGTGGGAGGGAAAGAGACAGAGACAGAGGGAGGGAAAGAGGGGGAGGGAAAGAGAGAGGGGAAGAGAGAGGGAGAGAGAGAAAGAAGAAGAGAGAGAGGGTGAGAGGGGAGAGTGGGAAGGAGAGAGAGAGGAAGAGAGAAAGGGAGAGAGGAGAGAAAAACAGAGAGAGGGGAAGAAAGAGGAGAGAGGGAGAGAGGGAAAGAAGGAGAGAGAAAGAGAAAGAGAGGGGAAGAGAGGGAGAGAGAGAGAGAGAGAGAGAGAGAGAAAGAGAAAGAGAGAGAGAGAGAGAGAGAGAGAAGAGAGAGAGAGATCTTTATGTATATATCTTTAGCATTTGGGAAGACTAACTTAAATAAAGAAATTTAAACATGTAGATTTTTTCTTAGTGATGGCAAGCTTTGAAAACAGTAGGGTCCTAAAATAGGGAAAGGGATAAGATGGTGATTTGGCCAAAAAATTATACAGTAATAATGATAGTGATACATTGCTTTGCTAAGTAGAGGAGATTTATTTTTGAAATATAAGTCTTAATCTCAAGTTTTTTCATGGGAACAATTCCAAGTACGACCTTTGGAAATGTGTGCTACCTTTTTACTGTGAGACGGAAAAATGCAAACCTTGGATCTCTATCAAAGTTCAGATAGAATACTCCACTCCAAAGCCAAAAGGAAAAATGCTTTTCTCTCTTTAACCTTGATCTGCTTAAGAAACTTTTAAAACCTATTTTCTAAAAAATAATCCATGGGAAACAGGTACTGGATTTGGAGACAGAAAACCAAGGTTTCCATCTTGGATCTGTCATTGATTGCCTTGGACAACTTACTTGACCTCTGTAGGCCTTGGTTTCACCATCTGTAAAAGAAAGTGGTTTTAGTTCAATGACTTTTAAGATCCCTTCAAGCTTGAAATCTATGATTCTATGACTTAATGATATTAAAAAGCATAAAAGCATAAATTATAGTCAGCCTCCAGCATTAAAGTTACAAACTTTTCTGTACCTGCTTTCCTCATTTGTGAAATATGTTCAGTTTTATAATCTCTCTCATAAAAACCTGGAGAAAGTTTTTATGAGATGTTGGTGGCTTAGCTCTAGATAATCTATTTATCAAATTTACAGAATAGGTTGTGCCATGAATAGAGTACTAAAGTTGAAATTAGGAAAACTGAAGTTCAAATCCTACCTTTGACACGTGATAGCTATTTGTCACTTAACCTTCGTGGTGCCTCTGTTTTCTGCTTTGTAAAATGAGGGAATTGGAATCAATGGACTAGGATCTTCTAGTCTTAAAATATTTATTTAGTCTTTCTGCGTTTCTTTATCTGTTAAGTGAGGAGTTGGGATTCAGTGGCTTCAAATGTTTTTACTATCTTTAAAGCTAGGCTTCTGGTCAGTTGTTTCAGTTATGATCAGCTCTTGGTGACTCCATTTGGAGTATTTTTGGCGAAAATACTAAGGTGGTTTGCCATTTCCTTCTCTAGCTAATTTTATAGCTGAGGGAATTGGGGAAAACAGGATTAAGTGCCTGGTTCAGATTCACAGCTACTAAATGTCTGAGGCCAGATTTGAACTCAGGAAGATGAGTTTATTGACTCTAAGTTCAACACTAACTAGCTGTCCCCTTCTGTGATGCTAAGTTCCTTAATTCCCTTTGCCTCAGTTTCCTTATCTGTAAAAAGAGGGAGTTAATCTTCCTGGCTTCTAAGGTTTCTTCTACCTAGGATCTTGTGATACAAAGCTCATAACTAATTTTCTGGAAAAAAAGAAAATAACCTTATCAAGATGGGTTGGAATGGGGTGCTTATTTTAATATATGGAAATTTTATTTAATAAACATTTATTTATATACAAACATAGTTATGCAATTAGGGCCTTATATTCAATTAAAAATAATGAAATAAAATGAAATGGGAGAAATATGCCCAGACATCTGTTCATGTGGAAACAGATCTAAGATTCTTGTGAAATGCAAGCTCAAATATGCATCCACGGAATAAATGGTTCCTAGAGATGTTCCTTGTATGAGGTGGGTTTAGAGTAAGGGACCAGAACATCTCTCTATATTTCAGGCTAGTCAGTCCACTTTGGGAATATTGTTCTAGGAATGGCATTATCAATATTCTGAGGAGTAAGACCAGAAAAGTGAAATGACTTCTGAGTCTTGAAGGAAGTTAATTTCTAAGGGGTGAAATTAAAAGAATGAATTCTAGACAATTCTAGAATTCAAGTGAAAAGTCATGGAGGTGAAAAAATGGTTTGCCCCACCAAAAGCATTTGTCCCTCACTTGATATTCCTATTTTGTAGACAAGGAATTTCAAATTTTATTTTTAACTATGTATTGATGAGTGCTTTTTTTTTATTTACTCAAGATTAAACAATGAAAATTTTAGCAAGAATTTTCCTGGGACTTTTTGTCTTTGATGTTGCTTTGGCTGCACCTACCCTTGGATCTATTAATTATGACTCTGAAAGCTACGACATGACACTGGAAGACCTAGATAATTTCTACAACTATGAAAATCTACGTATTGATCAATCGGAGGTAAGTGACTGCATTCTCACTATAGAATATTTTAAGGCACTTCTGGGTAGTAAATGAAATGGCTTAGATCAGTTTATCTAAAATTTTTGTTTTAACCATGGTTGTATACATTCTCTTCTTTTTGTGATCATATGGATTTACCCTATTCTCTTTGTACTAGAATCATTTCATATTTGTGTTTCCTCCTCCCCTGTCCATCATTGCATATTATTCACGCTTTCCAAGGGAACATGAAACATGAGGGCAGTGTTCTTTGAATCAGGATTTTAGAGCCTGAAAGGTCTTTAACAGAAGTGTGCTACTATAAATGTTTAACAACCAGATCTCCAAAAAGAAGAGGCAAATATACTTTCAAGTTCTACCTGATTTATTAACATTGCCCCCATGATTTTCTTAGGTCTAAACAATCAAGAAAACAATAAATCAAGACCTGATTTATACTATTTACTGGTTTCTTAAGTGTAATTCTCACATTAAATATTTATTTGTTGGCTCTCCTGAAATAGTTCCATCTAGTTCGAGATCACCCTTTGATCTCAAATTTAATATAGTGCAATTGCATCTTTAGGGAAATAGAGGCCAACATAGAAGAATCTCCTTGTCTAAAGTCACACAGATACAATTCTTTCCCTTTCTTCATTCCCCAAATGATTTTGGGGTCCCAAGTAGCTTTCATTAAACAAGTGAATATTGTTTTTCTAACCTCTAAATTTTTACCCAAGCCTATTTTCTATTTCTAGTTGGAATGAAGATTAAACTTGAAAAATTTAAGGACAAATTACATGAATAGAGGAGGGAAAATATATTTGGGGACCAAACAGGAGAAAAGAAAAAAATGAAATGAAGACTATATGACATAAAAGGATTTGGAGGTCAATCTGATGCTAAAGACAAGGTTTGATGCGGTAGAGCCTGAAAGAGTTAATTAATATACTCTCAAAAGAGTAATTTAGAGAACAAAGTCATTAAACCCTCATATGATTCAGATATTGTCATTTAATAATGAGATTGGATGGTTTTTAAGTAGTCAACAGATAGTAATTTTTTGACTCTGGGTAGGGGGATATGTGACTTATTTGAACTGTAACTCATGTATGATTTTCATAAGAATAAATTGATTGAATGATAATTTTCAAACACTTACTATGTTACAAACACTGTTTCTCCACCTTCTTTTTTCTTCTTTCTGTTCTTCCTCCTCTACTTCTAAAATACATAAAGAATAAACTACCCTGAAGTGAGATCAATTTAACTTAGTGTTTTTGAAGCACCCACTATGTGCCAGGTTATGTACTAAACATTGAGAATATGAAGAAAGCTAAAAAGTAGCCCCTTCTCCCCACCCTTAAGAAGTTCACAATCTAATCAGAAGACACAAGAACTATTTACAAACTAGATTGACACTAGGTTATTTGGAGATCATCTAAGAAAGAAGGAACTAGCATTCAAGGGGACCAGTGAAGTCAATTGGCTCAGTGGATAGAGAATCAGACCTGGATCTCTTCTTGGACACTTCCCAGCTAGATGACCCTGGACAAATCACTTAATCCCCACTGCCTAGCCTTTACCTTTTTTCTGCCTTTGAACCAATACACAATATTCATTAAAAAAAAGAATGGGCAAGGAAGACAATGGCCCTAAATAGCAGAGAACATTGGGAGAAAGGCATTTATGTTATATACATATATATATATATATATATATAATCAATAAACTTAAAAGTATATATAAATAAATAAAATATATACATAAATATGTATACATAAATATATAATGTATAAAATACAAATATATATATATATATGTATATATAGGTATATTAAAATGTATATGTATATATGGAGAGAGAGAGAGAGAGAAAGAGAGGTCAAAAAGTTAGAGAGAGACAAGGTTATAAAGGAGAAGATAAGGAGCCAATGGTTTTTATTGACAAGAGTGGACCGACATGGGATGAAACTTGAATCAGAGAGATCAAGAAGAAGGCTTTTGCAATAATACAGGTGTGAGGTGATGAATGGTGGCATTGTCCGAGGATAGAAGGGCTGGCATAAAGACATCTTCCTTAGTACAACAGATTGGATATGAGAATGAGAATGGGAGAAAGTAAAAAGTCAAGAAATGAGCCTGGGTGATTGGGAGAATGATAGTGTCCTCATCGGTAATAAGCATGTTGGGAAAGAGAGGAGAGCTTGAAAGATGGGGGGAAGATAATGAGTTTACTGTTGGACTTGTTGAGTTGAAGATGTTTATGTGACATGAAGTTCATCTTCCTATGTTCATAATGTTCCTATGTTCATATGTTCCTAAGTTCATCCTTCCTATGAGTGTTGTTTGGAGAATGGAATTCAAAGTAGATAATTATATAAAGGTTAGGAAAAGAAAATAATAAGTCAAGACATTGTGTGTTTAATTATAAGTTCCATATTTGCATAGCCAAAAAATTCTGCTCATTCAAAGGTAAGTAATCCAACTATGATTGTCTATCATGGTACTCATGCTTAGGTTTCTGCCATCTGCCATTCTAGAAGCAAGTACGGAGGCCATAGTTGAGATTGAAGGGAAGGTGGGAATAGTTTGGTCAATAGCACACCCTGAGTTCCTATTTAACCTTGGACAAATAATTCCCTTTCTCTAGGTTTTATTTTGCTTATTGGTAAAATATGGAAACAGGTAAATATGGTGCCTATTATTTTATATGTATTTTTAAAATTTTATTATTTTTCTTATGTTCAGAATAAATAAATACCAAAAAGGAAACAATATTTTAAAGGAAATTAATTCAAAGCTAAAATTAACTTATTCGACTATCTTAATGTCCACTTTATTATTGTTTCCTTTTTAAAATAAAATTGCCTGCTTACTTAACCTTTTGGAGCATTTGTAAGTCATTATAAAGAGCACTGTAAAATTAATATATTACTTCGAACTCTAACTTTTGAAGAGGTAACCTATGAATGAGGTACTTTTCTAAAGATCTTAATCTCCAATGACAGAATCCAAACCACCAGTAGGTAAGATATTTTGGAGGAAGGAATGTCTTCCTTGAGCTCTTCAAATCACACATAAAGAACCTTAACTCGTGTTATTTCTAAAGGTCTGGTACTCTTTTATATAAAAGCCTAACATATAAACTTAATGTAGAACATGTTCTGGGGCTGCTTGCCTGACTCACTTTTATTGTCAAATCAGCTCCCCAAAGCAAGGTTAACCCTTTACAAAGTACTAGGGGTCCCTGAGGAGTTGGGAGGGAGGGAGTATTATTTTTAATACCACAGCTCATGAGACCCAATTGGTATACTCCATCTTACTTACTCTCAGGTTTATCAGTTAACATCAATTAGCTAGAATTAATTAGCTTTAGAAAATGATATCACTAAGGGGCATATATATTTATTACATAAAAACACATTTATTATATAAAATATAAATATAACACATTATATACTAAATATCATATATATATGTATATGTATTCAAGCTTAAAAATCCCATGTAGCAAATGGTAAACTCACATCTCTTGGTGACTAGACGACTTTTTCTTCTCATTATAGGAGACTCATGCAGTTCTTCCTGGGTATGCCACAATAAGTAAAAGTGACATAGATGTACATACACATATATTTGTATCCATAATGAATTAATATAAGTATCTTTATTATATATGATAGAATAAATAAACCCACTTATATAACAAATATAATATATATGTTTTATATTGTAAATAATAAATATATTTATTGTATAGTGTATATCAAATGTAATATATTAATTAGAAATTACATATGTAAATACATTCAAGCTTTAAAAAGCCAATGTAGGAAAGGGTTAGCTCACATCTCTTGAATACTAGAAGATCTTTCTTCTCCCCATGGCAAACTCATGCAGTTCTTCCTAGGAGTGATGTAGCTTTCTTCTGGGCTCCATCTACTGTTTCTAGTTTTACCTTGGTGACCAATGGACACAGCTATTCCTCGGACAGTGTTACCATGCCCATGAGACATCCAAGTCCTCTGACCCTCTGAAGTTCACAAGGTTGTCCTCTGGTCAAGGGGCGGGGAGGAAACAGAGCCTCTCCTGTCCTGTCCTCTCCTCTCCTTTCCACTTCTACCCTCTCCTCTCCTCTCCTGTCCTCTTCCCTGCTCTTTTCTCTTCTCTCTCTCCTAATTATTTCCCCTCAGACCCTACTGTTTCTCTTTGGCTGTCCACCTTTGGGATAATAACTGCTTCTAATCAGAGAATTATATTATAATTATATTAGATATATATTAGAATTCTCATTATATTAGAATTATATTAATTATAGAAGACATAGAATATATGACATCATCCATTAGTTTAATACTTTTAATTGAATGTATGATGAAGAAATATTTCACCCAATACAATATCAGAGCTAGAACATCTTTGGTAATTTAAATGGAGCAGAATAATCTATCAGTTCAGGCAATCCTTATTCTCATGCTAAAAATGTATTCATATTTGGATTTGGACTTCTTTGCAAAATTTACATCTGTATTTCATTAATTGCATTTGTGATAACCCATCATCTGTGTTTCTCCTTCTATGATGTTTAATTTTCACTCCTGTTAGGAGTCACCAACTTGGGAATTTTTTAAAAAATAGGTCACATTTCCATCCTACTTTCCAATTTACAAAATGTGCTTTCCCCCATAATAATCCTATGAGGTTGGTAGTGTGATTTTATACTCATTTTTGAGATAAGGACTCTGAGTAACAGAGATACTGTGTGACTTATCCTTAGCTAATGACAAAATATTGGTTCATTTCTTACATGTGTGAGCACATACACATATATTTTAAATCTCTACCAACATATTATACAGGATACCATCTCTGGGAAAATAATCCCAGTTCATAGTGCAGCTGGTTGGGATATTATTTTCAATCTAAGGAACAAACACCCACTTTTCTATTCATTAGAGAGAGAAACATTCAGTCAGGAGGGAAAAAGAATTGTGCAGATGGTGTTTAATTACGTTTTCTACTTTATTTCTTTTACATGTTCTTTTTTTCTTAAAATTTTAACTCAAATTTTTGATTAAAAGCAATTCTATCCTTTGTTAAAAATCTAAAACAGGTAAAAGTACTTTGTACAATGTTACTACGTTAACAATGAATGTTGATAATTAATAATAAGTCATTTTTAATATTTTAATGTGTACAATGTGATTCACAAAAAATTATCTCCTTTCTACCTCATAACAAGCCTGTGAAATGTATCATTATCTCTATCTTATTGATGAGGAAAATGAGGCAGAGGAGGAGTCATCTCCTGTGTTCCAGGCATTGTACTAGGTGACAGAGATGTAAAAATATAATCGAAATACTCCCTAAACCTCCAGGAACTTGTCAGGAGAAGACATACACACTTTTTTTTTTAAACCCATATCTTCTTGACTTAAAGTTAACACTAAGTATCTATTCCAAGACAGAAGAAGAATAAGGACTAAGCAACTGGGGTTAAGTGACTTGCCCAGTGTCACACAACTAGGAAGTATATGAGGTCAAATTTGAACCCCAAACCTAACCATCTCTAGGTCTGGTGCTCTATCCACTGAGCAACCTAACTGCCCCATGCGAGAGAGGCTAAGTAAAAATATAAATATAAATAAAATATATATTTTAATTGATAATAGCCAATAGAAAATAACATTTTAAAGTTTGCAAAATATCTTACATATGTAATCTCATTTGATCCTTAAAATAACCAATGGTGGTAGGTATTATTATTTTCCCATTTTACAGATAAGGAAACTGAGGCTTAGAGAAATTAAGTGACTTGCCTCAAAGTCAGAAAGCTAATAAATATTTGAAGTAATAAAATCTGAAAATAGCTCTCCCTTGAATCCAATTCCTATGCTATGTCACTATGCCACAAAGACACACTAATATCATCTAATCTCATATAAGATTTAATAAAAATCCATTTATTATAAGCATCTTTTTTTTTGTTTGAGGTCTTTAGTCTTTTCTCCTAGGGACAGCAAGGTGGCACAGTGGATAGAGTGCCAGGTACGGAGTCAAATCTAGCCTCAGATGCTTACTAGTTATGACACCTTGGACAAGTCACATTAACTCTGTTTGCCTCAGTTTCCTCATCGGTCAGATGACTGGAGAAGAAAATAGCAAACCACTTCCAGTACCTTTGCCAAGAAAACCCCAAATGGGTCACTGAGAGTCAGACATGGCTGAAACTTAAAGTCTTTTCTACTAGCAGCAGCACTTGTTTTTTATTCATCCTAATAACAGTTTATATAATTTTCCACAGAAACTTCCAGTGTGTTTTCTCCCCTATTAGAATGTGTCCTTGAAAGCAGAGATTACCTCAATTTTCTCCTAGAATATCCCAGTATTTTGCTCTGAGCAAGCATTCAACACATGACTGAAAAAGTCACTCGTTAATTCATTGATTCATACCACCTGACATTTTTTACCATTTATTTTTCTCACAACTTCTTCATTAGAGAAATGATCCTGGTATCATCACCTCATTTTTCTCTGATAAAAAAAAGAGAAGAGTGACTTGCCCACCGCTAGTAAATGGCATGATATAATTCAACAAATATGTATGAACCACCTACTATGTTCTAGGCAGTGGGTGCTAGACCTATTAAGACAAAAAGAAAAAGAAAAGAAAAACTTCTGGTTTACTGGAATGATACAAAATGAACAAGGAACCACAGCTCAAGGAAAATCGAGAACACAGTTAATGTTGGAGCCAGCATTAGAACAACTGCTTTATTACTCCAACTTCATCTTGTCTTTCCACTATCCCATACCTGCCCCTTGAGACAATGAATCAAACTCAAGAGGTTTTTACAATTGGCATAAGAAGCAAGAACTCATTTTTCGACTGCCCCTGCCTCCCGGAGAAGGTCTGATAGGCGAGGTGAGATAATGTTTCGATACCACAGCTGAGTCCACACTGGACACCCTTTGTCTGAAGTCTGAGCTGTTCTACAGCCTTTGCCAAATGCATTTTTTGACCTCAGCTGCTTCCAAGATAAACTAGAAAATGAGATCCAGCTTTCCCTGCCACGTGACTGCATTCACATTCCTTTAGATAACTAATCAGGATCACTTAGCGTGCATATGAGGACAGAGGCTAGTGCTGGCTAGAATTTCATTGACCTCACCTAAGTAATGCCAATTGGTTTAATCTAAAGAACAAGAAAGCCCATCTCTGGGTCTGGCTGTCCATCCACCGTTCCACGCAGATGCCCTGCCACTTTCCCTTCTCAATGTTCTAGGCAACACGCTAAGGCTGAAATTGCTCTGAGTCTGTAAGTTGCAGTGCAGATGCCAACCTAGGGTGGGAGAGGAAATTCCCTCTCCTAGGAATTCTCTATTATAATGAAACAAGAGGCCTAAGTGCTCAACTCCCCATCTCTATCTTTGGCATGCCAGGATGAGCAGCTTAGACTACTAGCTTTGGAAGTTCACTCACAGCCAGCAACAGGATGCAAATTAAGATGGTTAAAAGGATGAGGACTCTTGACTTGAGTTCAAATTTTGGTTCTTCTACATAATATCTGTGTGACTTTGGGAAAGTAATTCTCCCCAATTTTGGGCAAAATGTTCACTGTTTTCCTCTATAACATGAGGGAAACTGAACTGGATGATTTCCAAGATCCTGGTTAGTACTAAAACTCAGAAGATCTATCATAGGGGAAAATAAATTTGAAATGTACTACTACCAGAGAAAGAAATGTGAGAAAGAAAAGAGACATGATTCTGAAGTCTCATGTCCTAGGTTTAAATCCTATCTCTAATGTCTAATGCCCATGTGACCTTAGGCAAGTCATTTACCTCTCTTGCCTCAGTTTCTTCATCTGTAAAATGGAGGTGATAATAAAAGTATCTCCTTCATGAGGTTGTCATGAGGATGTATGAGTAAACCACTTTCTCAGTCTAAGAATGTGATAGAAATGGTAGCTATTTTTATGGACATCTCACCCTGCCAATGTAGATCAGAATCTTCTACAATGACTTATATAGGATACTTATCCCTAGTCACAAAGAAATTACAGGTCTTGCTTAGGAACCAATAGGTATCAGCAGCAAGACCTTCCTGGCTTGAGGCAAGCTTTCCAAATTCACTGTTATGCTGAATTTATCCTCTATCTATCCATCCATCCATCCATCCATCTATCAACTGTCTATACACCATTAGACTGTTACCAATCTGTTCATCCCTGCATCAAACTATCAATCTATCCATCCATCCATCCATCAAATTATTTGTCAATCTGTCCATCAAACTCTCTATCTTTTGTTTTCTATTCATCCAACTGTTTATGTCTGTCAATCTGTCCATACATCAAACAAATTATTTTATATGCATATATGTGTGCATAAATGTGTGCATATACTTAATGTTACTAATCCAATTGTCAAAAGTTTTGGCTGATATGTATACCTAATTACATATTCTACTTAGATTACAATAAAGTCATAAGATATACACATATGTCCATCATAACCCTTTAAAATTTTGTTTCCATTATTTTAACCTTATCATTTATATGCAAAAATTGAGGACCTTGTAATTCATCTCATGAACTTACTTTGAGGGCAGACATAGCTCATTTCACCTCTTACTTCACACACACAGACTCATATCTAGAAATGTGATGGATTATTTAATTATTATTATGTTGTTGTTGTTATTGAGTCATTTCAGCTATGTCTAACTCTTTGTGACCCAATTTAGGGTTTTCTTGGCCAATATATTCAAGTGATTTGCCATGTTCTTTTATAGCCCATTTCACAGATGAACAATTGGAAGCAATGTAGTTAAGTGACTTGCCTGGGGTCTCTTAGCTAGTAAGTGTCTAAGCCCAGATTTGAATTTTTTAATTCAAGTGTTTCTGATTCCAGACCTGGCACTCTATCCATTATGCCACCTAGTTTGGATAATTATATTTTATTGAGGAGACAGAAAGAAAGAGAGCTAAAGAGACAAAGACAGAAATGAGAAAAAGAGACAGAGATAGATAATATATTTTTCTATCCTGTATCTCTATGATTAACTATATCTGTATATATTGGTATCCAGATCTACATGTAAGAGGCAACATGACTAAGAAGTTGGACTTCAAATCAGAAATACAAATTATAGAGCAGGCTCTAACCTTCACTGGTAGCATTTAATTCAGTTTCCACTTCATTGAGAAGACTGAGGCCACCTAAGATGAATTCTCTCAAATCTACTAATCTTCGACTATTCCATATTTTTTCAGCATTCTCATTCATCCTCTCCTCCTTCTTCTTAGTAGTGTCCTCTTAATTCTGAGGAAGTGTCATCCATGTTCTTTGCTACAGGGAATGCCTCAACTTGTCCCTTCAATAACATGCCCTGTTACAGTCTTCATCATCTGGAACTCATGCTTCTCTGCCTTCCCATCTCTCCACAAACATGGTTAGTGATATTAAAGTTTAAAAAAAGAAAAGACTTTCTTTGGTTCCCATCTTGCTACTGTCCCATGGGCAGCCTTCTCTCCTCCAGGTCATGACTAAACATCTGGAAAATGTTGCCTACACTTGATGCTTCTACTTCCTTACCACTCCATCAGTCATCAGCCTCTTGACATCTGGCTTCCATCTTCACCACTCGACAGAAACTGTTTTCTTGAAAGCTACCAGTTACCTTCTAATCTCTAAATTCAATGGTGCCTTTTTCAATCCTTGAACTCCCATTAACTTCTCTATAGTATTTAATGTTTTGCCACTTTCTCATTCTGGATGCTTTCTTCTCCCTTAGTTTCACAGTACTTACATAATCTAGTCTTCTCATCTTTTTTTTTTCCCCTGAAAAATTTTGTTTCTTTCAATGGCTTTAGGTACTTTTCTGAACTCAATAAGTGAATGTTCCCAAGCCTCTGTCTTGGGTTCTCTTATCTGTTAAGACTCTCTCCCTTGGTGATGTCACTTATATTAACTGTGTTTCCTAATCTGTATCCTCAGGTTTGACCTTGCTGGTTTCCAACTGCCTACAGAATCTCTATAACTGAACCTTCCCTGAATCCAGTGAATGCAACACATTCACAGCATAATTAGCTGTTTAGTTCTTTACAAACCTGCTCTTGATTTGGACTTCCAGGTTTTGTTTTTGGCAGTAGTATTATTAATTTCCTATTTTCCCATGTTCAAAACTTTCAGAGGTTCTTGAACTCTTTCTTCTCCCTCATATTTCACGTCAAATCAGTTAAGTTCTACCCTACTCAATGTTCTTTCTCATATAGTCCACTGCTTCTTCTTCCCTTTTCTATCAATTCATTACATGCCCTTACAAAGATTTCTTTGCAAAGGCTCCCCCTGAAGGAATGGGAGGATGAGAACCATGGCCAAGTGGAAGAAGCAGGCACCATGGACTGCTTAGAGATTGGTTAGACATCAAAAAAGCCAAGGTATTCAATGCATACTAAGCCATCACCAGTTGTTCTGACTTTGGTCTTGCCACTTGACCTCAATGACTGACAGCAAGAGTGAGGTCGATGACTTTGTGAAACTTTGAACTTAAATCTATGAGCTAGTCAAAAAACATCACCAGTGATGGCACTTTGGTCCTCTTTGAGTATGAAGAACAAGCAATCAACCAACATGCCTTTATCAATTGCCTTGGCTATGGCAGTTGTCTCTGAATAGATCTTGCAGTATCAGTTTCCCTTCACTCTTAAATCTATTCCATCCTTCACAACCAGAATTTTAAAAATATTTAGATCTAGTCCCATTTCTCTTTTTGCTCAAAACTCTTTACTATTATCCTATTGCTAACTGAACAAAGCTCAAATCACATAGCCAGATATTTAAGGCTCACTAAAACTGGACACTACACTTCTCCATTTTTGCATCTTCCCCTCCAACTTGGACCTTCTGTGTATACACTACACTCCATCTAACTAGATGATTTATCATTCTTGGATCATACCTTTTGCACATCGTATCTTCTATTTCCCTCATCTTTGCTTTAGCTCATACTTTCTTTTCTTTTTTTTTAAACATTATTTTATTTAGTCATTTCCAAACATTATTCATTGGAAACAAAGATCATTTTCTTTTCCTCCCCATCCCCCCTCCCACCACCTCTCCCATAGCTGACGATTGAATCCACTGGGTATCACATGTGTTCTTGACTCGAACCCATTTCCATGTTGTTGGTATCTGCACTAGAGTGTTCATTTAGAGTCTCTCCTCAGTCATATCCCCTCCACCCCTGTAGTCAAGCAATTGCTTTTCCTCGGTGTTTTTACTCCTCTGCTTGTGGATAGTGTTTTTTATATCCCTGCAGATTGTTCAGGGACATTAAGCTCATAATTTCTAAAGCCAATCAAATATGTAAAAATTTAGTAGATCTCACTGAACCTGGAACTAACTTCTTGGTATTCCCAAGATTATTAAGATGTTTGGATTCCATCTTGAGATGAACTTGCTCTAGCAATGCTGATAATATGATGGGAATAACTAAAAAGAGATGAGTGAGGAAAAAAATTCCCTGACTCTCTACAGTGTTAGGACAAATATCAGGGCAGGAATTACAGTATAGTGTATGAGAAAGAACCTGAGTTTGGAATCAGACAACTAGCATTGGCTCCCAGCTCTGATACTACTTGTGTGACTGTGGGCAAGTTGCCTACCCTCTCTGAGCCTTGCTTACTTCATCTATAAAATGGAGACAATAAAGCTTCACTCTCTATTGCACTGGATTGTCATGTGCAAAACATTTGACAAAGTGTTATAAAAAGGTGGTCCATCTTAAGTGTGAGATACAGAGTGCTCTAAAATGGCCTTGTAATTTGATCCTGCCTCCATAAGGACTACATCCTCAGTGTACTTTCTAGTAGCCAATGTCCTGCTTGCCATGCTCTTGTGAATTTCCTCTAGAGAGGACATCAGATTTTCTGATTCTGAGCACTCTCAGAAGCATTAATAATATTCAGTGTGATGCTTCTCCTTTGTTTATCCCATAGAATTAAGGGGAAAAAACAAGCTATGCTAATCATAAAGTGAAGTGTTTAGAAGACATATCTATTTCCCAAAGATGCATTTGGCAAAGTGCATATACATATTAATTCCGTGAATTACTGCATTAAATGTTATTTACTGGTGCTATAATTGTCTCACTGCAATCAGAGAGCTTGGGCTGTATCTGAGACATCTAATCAGGAATGAAAATATGATACATATTTCGATACTCTCTAATGTGTAACTTGTTTGCTCAAAGGAACTAAAATAACAACAGCAAAAGACGCAGGATCTGAATTACTTTTCTCCCTTTCCTAAATAAATAAACACAAAATAGATAAACAGTTAAATAATTAAATATCTGAATCAATAAATGAATCAACAAAAAGCAGCATAGAAAGATGAATGGATGATAGATATAAATAAGTAAATAGATATTGAGAGAAAGATGGCTAGGTAGATGGAATAAGATAGCTATGTAATAGATGGCTAGACATAGATATTAGAAATATAAATGGATAGATAGATATAGATAGATGGATAGATAAAAAGAAAGATAGATGGATAGATAGAAACATATTGATAGATATGGATAGGTAGATGCATGAAGGGGTAGAAAGATATAAGAGAAAAGGGAGAAAGAGAAGAGAGAGGAAGGTAGATTGCTAGATGAATTAATTAATAGAGAAAGAACTATAGATAATCAGAAAGTAAATGTCCTTGAATTTATTCCACATGAAGATTAGTTGAAGAAAGTGAGAACATACAGACAAGAGAGGAGAAGACTTCCTAAGTGGGACATCAGAGGGACCTTCTAGTATTCAAAAGTCTTCCACCAAAAGGAGTAATGAAAACTTCTTTTATTTGACCCCAAAATTCAGAACAAGGAGAAAATAGTTGAAGTTTCAAAAAGTGAATTCAAATTTGTCAGGATTATAATCAAGAGTTTGAAAGGGCCATAGAAGTCATCTAGTTCAATGTTCTAATCTTGTAGATGAGGAAACATAGTCTCTGAGAAATTACATGATTTGTCAAAAGCTGCACAGTTAAGGTTACACAGAGGTGACAGCTGAGAGGAAAGAAAAAAGTTCCTCAGCATTAGGGCTATCTAAATGTGATGAGTCTCCCTCTGCTTTTCCCTGAGCATCTTCAAAAAGCGTTCAATAATCATTTCTCAGACAGGTTGTAAAGGAGATTTTTTTTTTTTCCAGGAAAGAGTGCCTGGGGTGTCTTCCAACTCTAAGATTCTGACATTCTTTGGAAAAGACTAGTTAGAGTAAGGAAAGACCTGGGTTCCAATTCTACCATAGACACTATCTGTGGGCCTCTGGGAACATCATTTAATCACCTTAAGCCTCAGTGTCTTTATTTGTAAAATGAGAGAGTGAGCTTAATGGTCTCCAAAATCCTTTCCAGCTCTAAATTTATCATCTTATGATCCTTTGAAACAAATGAATTGTTGTTATCATTTAATATTTTTTTATTAAATCCTTACCTTCTGTCTTAGAATGGAGACTAAGTATTGGTTCTAGTGCAGAAGAGTGGTAAAAGATAAACAACTGGGTTTAAGTGACTTGTCCAGGGTCACGCAAGGAAGTGTCTGAGGCCAAATTTGAACCCAGATTCTCCTGATTCCAGATCTGACTCTTTATCTCTATCATTTTCTTAGGTCTAGACTACCAACAGAACAACAAATTCAAGCCCTGGTTTATATTGTTTGCCATTTTCCAAAGTGTAGATGTTAATGCTAAAAATTTAATACTCAGCTCTAGTGAGTTAGCGACATCTCTGGCAGGAACCTTGGAGCCCATTTTGTCTATCCAGCTCATTATATAGATGTGATTCCAGCCCACATGCTTTGACTACATTTCTAGTCCTCCACATTCTACCCCATGCCACTTCAGCTGTTGCTAAATAACTTAAGCTTGAACCTAAAGAGACTAAAGTTTCAAAAATAAGCAATAAGGCAGAAATCGAAATCAATCCTTTTAATTCTCAAATAAATTGTTTCAAAATGCATGGTTTTCTGAGTAATGATAGTCTAAAATACTGTGGTATTAAAATAACTCCATTTCCAAGAGTTTTTTTCCTTAATTATTTAACATCTAGATTTTATAATTCAGTGAACATATATACTTAGTTGTTGAAAAATCCATGCCTAAAGCTATTTTTTTCCTGATTCCATCTGATAAGTGAGGTCATACAGCTTTTGCACCAAACCAGTGAAAAGACAATTTTCCATAGTCAGGATGTGTAAATATTTTTTTTCCCCTTACAGTCCTAGAGACCCAAGCCAGTGACTCAGGAATGTGCTTCTCCCTTTAGGCTCCATCCATTCCAGAGCACATCTGTCTCAATTTCCGTTGTTGCCTTTCCCTCCTTTTGGTTTCTCCCCAACTCTTATTCCTTTTTAATCTGACTCACAGACCCCCACAGATGGAAACAGTCTGTTTCTATGTAGAAAGGGAGTTCATTCACTTTCAGTTGTAGCCTAGTTCTTTTTTTATATAGTCTTTAAAGGCCATACAATAAAGCCTCACTTGCTGTCTGATTCTGCCTCTGCGGTGCTTTTGACTTGAAATAAACAGCAACACAAATGATGCCACCAACCATTTCTATAAAACTCTTTGTGAGACTTTATCCCTTCTGATCTGGTTAATGAATGACGTACAAAGTCTCCTATAAGTCTTAATGGAGTCTTGAAGTAACAAAAAAAAAAAAACTTTAAAAGGCTATGAAAAGCTTAAAACTACACTTAACTTTTGGGATGACAGGTATTTCAGATATAAAGAACATAGCAAAACTCAAAAGTTCTATGTAAATGTTGTCTATCGTCATCATCATCACCTAGGATATTTCTAAAGCATTTTGCCTGTTTAAATTACTAGATAAATACTAGATAGCTGGTCTTAATAGTAGTAGCCATAGTAATAGTAGTAGTAGTAGTAGTAGTAGTAGTAGTAGTAGAAGTAGTAGTAGTAGTAGTAGTAGTAGTAGTAGTAGTAGTAGTAGAAGTAGTAGTAGTAGTAGTAGTAGTAGTAGTAGTAGTAGTAGTAGTAGTAGTAGTAGTAGTAGAAGTAGTAGTAGTAGTAGTAGTAGTAGTAGTAGTAGTAGTAGTAGTAGTAGTGGTAGTAGTAGTAGTAGCAGTAGTAGTGGTAGTAGTGGTAGTAGTGGTAGTAGTGGTGGTAGTGGTGGTAGTGGTAGTAGTAATAGTGGTGGTGGTGGCAGTAGTAGTAGTGGTCGTAGTATAATAGTCATAGTATATTCCTTAATATCCTAGGATTGGCAATTTACAGAAGTAATTCATGAGAACTTTCTGAAATAGTATTCATTATGTATTTTTTCCATTTCAGAATTTTTGTTTAATATGTTTATTCTGGCCTTGTGATTTTGTTATTATGGGGGATATCACATTACCTTCAAGGTATTCCCAGTGAGGAAATCCCTCTGCCAGTGCAGACCACCCTGAATTCTTAATTTGTGGTCTGGAGGTGACTGGGATTCTAGAAGGCTAATATGTATCATTGAGAGGATGTGACCCTAGTTTTCCAAATACCAAAACAAGTTCTATCTTTTATATCTAAAAATAATGATGCTTCTCAAGATTAATTTGAGATATTAAAAATAAAACAGTTCTCTGTAAAATAAAAACTATTGAATATAGCAGACTTTAATTTATCAGAAAGTAAAAGCGAACGATGGAAAGTCAGAGAGAAGATCATATTAATAAGTACTCTTAGAGATGGGAGGGGAAGGAAGCAAAATAAAATATTTCAAAGGATTCTGTTTCATAGGTGTGGATGCTCCCTCCAAAACTATACCATGCCTTAGTAAGTGAATGAATGAATGAAATAGTAATTATTATGTGTTTACTCTTTGCAAAGCTTTGTCCTAAATTCTGGGAGTATAACACAGAAAAGACAGTTCCTCTTCTCAGGGAATTCGTTTTCTAATAAGGAAAGCAGCAAGTCAAGTGGAAATATCCAGTGATCCTTAGCATGCACAATGGATGGATAAAAGCATATTGGTTTCTGATGGTGCCAATGACTTTTTTGGTTAAGAACTTTTTTTTCTGCATCTTCAAATGCTTTGACTAAGAAAGTGGGGGCTACAGCACCTACAAAAGTAGGATGAGGTTACATATATGCAAAGGTTGATCCCCTGGATGAAGTCTATCAGGATTAGGTTTGAAGCAGGATTGGAGGATGTTGAGTTAGTTAGTGTTTGGTGGTGGTGTCAGGGATGGTACATCTCTTCTCCCTAAAAAATTGTTCTTCCCAATGAGGACTGTGAAAGCTAAGCTGAAAATAGAATTGGTAGACTGGATGAAATTGCAGCTCATCTGCTTCTCAGATCCTGGGCAAATCAAGCATGTATTAAAAATTTATTATGACCTGGACACTATGCCAAGAACTGGGGATACCAAAATATAACTCCTCTTTATCTAATGGAGATAGCCAGTATATAACTAATTATGCAAGGTAATTATAGAATAGATAGAAAATTGCTCTTGAAAGGGAAGACATTCACAGTTGGGGAAATTGGTTTTTGTAAGCTGAT
Organism: Monodelphis domestica; assembly: GCF_027887165.1. NCBI lineage: Eukaryota > Metazoa > Chordata > Mammalia > Didelphimorphia > Didelphidae > Monodelphis > Monodelphis domestica. Next base: position 74,118,114 of record NC_077231.1, on the reverse strand, counting down.
GTGGCTGAAATCATCATTTACTAGCCAACTTGGTGATAGAGTCTAACTCTATCCAAATTTGGTCAGCTTGGTCTTCAAGCTAATAGAATATAATCTCTTGCCAAACTCCTACACAAAACCTTTCCAGTTTGGTATGTGCTAATGGAGCTTGGCCTTCACTGGTACAGCCTTCAAAATGACAAATTCTAGTCATTTCTAAACCATGACAAGTCATCAGAGGAGGGCCTCAATAGAGAAATACAGCTCATGTTCTATAATAGCTAGTTTGGCCTTAGGCTATATTCTAAGAGACATAGTGTCCACAGTGAAGGAGGTGATCCTCTTCCTCATTCCACCCTGATTAGATCACACAGTGGTAGTACTGTATTCACTTCTGAGCTCCATGTTGTAAAGAAAACATTGATAATTTGAGCATATAAAGAAGGAAGCCAAGATGGTGAGGAAATAGAGACTTGTGCCCTATGAAAGTAAGTTAGAGGAACTGAGGGTATTAAGTTCAAAGAAGAAAAGTCTTAAAGAGTACAGGATAATTACCTGAAAGTTAAGGTTTTTAAAATAGATTAACTTTGTCCTGAGCTCCCCATAGAGGCAGCTAGGTGGTTCAATAGATAAAGTGCTGAGTCTGGACTCAGGAAAACCTGAATTCAAATTTGCAGGTAGACACTTACTATCTTTGAGATAATAGGCAAGTCACTTCTGTTTGCTTCAGTTTCTTCATATGTAAAATGAGAATAATAATGGTACCCACTTCCCATGGATATTGGGAGGATCGAATGAGATAACATTTGTAAAGTACACTTAGCATAGTGCAAGGTTCACAGAAGGGAACAAGGTAGGTGCTTAATAAATGCTTGTTTTTTTCTTCCTCCCTCCCTCCTCTCTCCCTCCTCCTTCCCTCCCTCCCTCCCTCCCTCCCTCCCTTCCTACCTTCCTTCCTTCCTTCCTTCCTTCCTTCCTTCCTTCCTTCCTTCCTTCCTTCCTTCCTTCCTCCCTCCCTCCTTTCTTTTCTCCCTCACTGCCTCTCAGAGAAGGTCTGATAGGCAAGGTGAGATAATGTTTCGATATCACAGCTGAGTCCACACTGGACACCCTTTGTCTGAAGCCTGAGCTTTTTTTCACTCAATGTGGATTTATCCTCAACTTTGTTTTTGACCAGAATTCTGATTTCCTTATTTATGGAACTTCTGATGAAGAAATTCTTTTAATTTTGTAGATGAACACTTCTTTTGGATTTTTGTTCTCTTAGAACAGAGGTCCCCAAACTACGGTCCAAGGGCCACATGCAGCCCCCTGAGGCCATTTATCAGCCCCCACCACATTTCCAGAAGGGGCACCTCTTTCATTGGTGGTCAGTGAGAGGAGCACTGTATGTGACAGCACTGCAAAGTGCAGCATCGATCCCATACAGTACTACTTCCAGTGACATAATACTTTGGGTGGCGCCTTGATCTGAGAGTAACTGAACAAGAAAGAGCCGCTGCGCAAAGGATTATGTGGCTGCACAGTGGAATCAGCATGGTGAGCTACGATCTGGGGAAGGGGATTCCTCACTGTATATGTTGCTGCCCTGTATAGTGGTGGCAGTGCTGGACCTGTGGAAGGTGTGACAGACCCATCACAGCCAGTGCTGCAGCCTCCGCTATCCCAGACAGCCGTATACAGATTTGTTCATAGTTTGTTTGCTTGTTTTTTTAATAGTCCGGCTCTCCAACAGTCTGAGGGACAGTGAACTGGCTCCCTGTGTAAAAAGTTTGGGGACTCCTGCTTTAGCATGAGAGGTTAAGTACCTACTACATGCCTTGCAAAGGGGATCCAAAAAGAGGCAAAAGCCAGTCCCTGCCCTCAAGCAACTTACACTATGTAACCAAGGAGACAAAACAAATATATGTAAACTGTATACAGGATAAACAGGAAACAATTAACAGAGGGAAGGCACTGGAATTAAGAGGGGATGGGGAAGGCATCCTTTAGAAGGTGAGAGTTAATTGGGGACTTAAAGGAAACCAAGAGGTCAGTAGTCAGAGCAGAAGAGGGGGTCAGCCAGAGAAAATGCCCAGAACTGAGGCATGGAGTTTATTATTATTATTAAAGATATACAAGCTTTACAATGGGAAAAAGATCTAAGGATATTCCAACAGGTCAGGCTGCTCTTTATACCATGGATCATGTGCCTAAAAATATGATGCATCTGTGGTGTAATGGTGGATCTGGAATCAAAGTTCTTAGCTTCAAATATTCCCTCCACAACTTTGCCATCCTTGTGACTTTATAAATAATTTAAAATCTTTCAACCCCAATATTATCATTTATAAAATGAGGAAAGGTAGACTGATGATCTCTTCCAGTTCTAAATTCTATGATCTCACCTTTGGTACTTAAAGGGTGGAAGAGGAGGTATAAATCACCTTTATCTATCAGAGCATAATAGACTTGGAAATTTTAAGTCAACTCAGAAATATATAAATCCTATGATAATAATAACAGCTATATTTCTATATTTCTTTAGTGTTTGCAAAGTGCCTTCTGGGGGCTACCTAGGAGGCAGATATTATCTTGATCTCCATTTTACAAATGATGCAACTGAGGAGGACAGGAATTAAATGATTTGCCCAAGGACACACAACTAGTCAGTGTCCTGGGCAGGATTTAAATTCTAACTTTCCTCATTCCAAATCCCATACTATCCACTGTACTACCTAGCTGCCTAAAGCCTCTTGTTTAACAGATGAAGAAACTGGAATCTAAAGGGAATATTTATTTTATAAAATTCTTTTTTTTTTTCAAATGGACTTGGCTCCTTGGTGGCATAATGAAGAGAATAAAGAAGAAGCCAAGAAGACCCGAGGTGAAATTCTGCTCTTGATACTTACTAGATTGCTGATTGAGCAAATCACTCTCACCTTCCTCATCTGTAAAATGGGGATAATAATAGAGCTATTGGGGGAAGTCAAATAAGATAACACATGTAACATCCATTGCCAACCTTAAAAAACTATATAAATAATATTTTGTTGTTATTATTATTTATTTATTATTACTATCTATTATTATTCTTTCCTTACAAAGACACTGCTTACAGAGAAGTTTTAGGCAAGAAGAAAAGGTAATGCCTGTCCTCTAATCCTAATCCTCAAAAAAATTTTTTTAAATGTTATTGGTTAGCAAGAAATAGAAGGGATGGATCAAGGAAAGCCATATACTGCAAAGAGTTGATGAGGAGCAGAATCTCACATTTATATAATGATTAATAGTTATTCAGTACCTTATATGCATTGTTTACTTGAGTTTCAAAATAGAATTCATAACTAGTATTATTATTCTAGATATTATTATTCTCTTTTTATGAATAGGCACACTTAGGTTAAGTGATTTAGTCATGGTTAAACAGTAAATAAATGTCAGAGGAGAGATTTGAACCAGGTCTTCTGAAGGCAAGCCTTGAATTCTATTTACCACTCCGTGCTGTCTCTCAGATAAAATACCTTAAGAGTTATAAAGCACTTTCCACATAATATCCCTGTGACCTCTGAAGTAGAAATTAAGAACATAATAATTGTCATTTAAAAAATGAAAAACCCTTAGCTTCTTCGTATCTACAGCAGCAAGAGCTAGGCAATCAGGGTCACACAGCTAGGAAGTATCTGAGGTCAAATTTGAACTCAGAACCCCATTAAAGGTCTGGAGCTCCTATCCACAGAGCTATTTAGTAGCCCCACAATTAACATTTAAATTGCATTCTTAAGTTTGCAAATTGCTTTGCAACCAATGTAAAAATCTCATTTGAGCTTCTAAACTACCCTGTGAGCTATTGAGCACAAACTTTATTGTTCCCATTTTACAGATGAAGAAATTTTAACTCAGTGACTTGTTTAGAGTTTCCTAGATAATACAAGTCAGAATCAGGTTTTAGCATAAGGTTTCCCTGATTCCAGGTCCAGGGCTCTTTACATCACATTAGAGTACTTTTCATTGATGGGACAGCTAGAAGGAAATAAATATTTTTTAATGGAGAAAATATTAAGGTTTGAGAATAAAAAATTGGGGAAAATATTAGCTTGATTCTGTGATTCCACAAGCCAATGATTTCTTGGATAGGACAGAATTACCTGGAATCCTCGACCAAGGGTGACCTCTTGTGGCTTCAACTGAGACATGGAAGTCCATGATCTTGATAATACTGAATGATGGAGAAGGAAAGCATTGAACCCTCTGTTTTCCCTCAGATTGAAATTGTGACTGTGATGCCTTCTGGAAATAGAGAGCTTCCTAGCCCACCACCACTGTCCCTGGAGCCAGAGGAAGAAGAATCCACTGCAAAATTGATTGATGGCTCCTCTCCAAATGGGCAAGAATTCATCGGTGTCCTCGGTCCTCAAACCAATGAAGGTTGGTATACTCAGAGTCAAGTTCTAGATTATATAGCTTTGGCACCTTTTGATGTCAGAGGTCTCAAGATGTTGGCTTTTTTCCTAAAAGAAAGAAAAATAGAGTAAGAGTTTTAGAGTAGAGTAAAAGAGAAGCAGGAGATAAGCATGAGATTTCTTTTTCAAATAGATAATTTCACCCCAAAGTGTTATTTTCTGCTTAATCCAAATGATTGGATGAAATAAAATCTAGATGGTATGAGAAGCATGATTCAGTAGAACACCAGCAGTGATGTCAGAGGAACTAGATTCAAATATTGTTTCTGTTACTTAATCAGATGACGTCTCCAGATTTATGACTTTCAATAGAATTATTTAATTTATACTTAATATCCCTCATTATTTATCAATTGATTCATTTTTTGTTTGTTAATAAATTCATTTTTGAAATCCTTTCATTCATTTATCTAGTCTTTCATTTATTAGTTTATCTATTGAGCTACCTATCTAATTATTCCATTCCAAAAATCCATTTATTTTCTTGTTCATCCATTCTTTTACTTATTGTTCATTCATTCACTAATTGATTGTCTGGACCTTGTGATTTTATAAGTATAAGGAATTTCCAACGAGGAGCCACCATCTTCCACTGCAGCTCAGTAAATATACTGCAGCTTAAAGAACTGAGAGGTTGGTTAAGTGACGTGCCAATGGCAGACCACTTATACAAGTCAGAGCCCCAGCCCCTCTATTTCCTTTGCCAGGGTTGCCTCTCCCTTTTTATTATGAGACTCTATATTTAGATCTTTGAGAGGGAATGAACACTTTCAATTAGTTTTATCCTATGCCAGGACTAATAACAACAGGTAGCATTTACATAATGCTATAAGGTTGCAAAGCTTTTGAATAATTTTCTTGTTCTCATTGTATATTCATAACAACTCTAGGAGGTAAGGGTTCTTATCTCCATTTGACAGATGAAAATATTAAGGCAATCTGAGGTTAAGCAACTTGTTCAAAGTCATACAACTAGGAGTATCTAAGGCTTCAATTGAACTCAGGTCTTCCTAACTCCAGCCTAGTACTACATCTACTGTACCAGGTAGCTACCTTCAGCCTAGATCTGAGACTTCCAAAAATATGCTAAATAATTTTATTTAGTACTAATAAGGTATCTTATTTAAACCTTAAAAAAACTATGAAATATATATTTTTTTCAGATCTGAGATTTCATTGTCATGAAGATATCATTACCCCAATGCACATAAGCAATTTCTAGTGTTAGAAAGTTACCTTGAAAGGAGAGAGAAGGTAAATAATTTTCCCAGAGCAACAGAACCTTAAATGACAGAGAAAGGATTTAAGCTCAGGACTTTAATAACTAAGCTTGGCTCTTTATTCTACTGTATTATACATTTTCTCATGAACTTAATACTACAAGTTGTGGTTATTGCTGTTTAACAATTTCAAGAAAAGTGTTATTTCAGTTGCTTTATTTGTCTTTCCCAAAAAACACAATTAATACCTTCCTCATAGGGATTAGAGATATAAGTAAAGAGAAGAGGAAGGAAATAAATATTCATTTAGCAACTACTATGCACCAGTCACATACAATACAAATATTATCTCATTTGAAATAAAAGATTTGGCATGCAAAATATTTTGCCAATTTTCAGCATCACATTAATATCAGTGGTTATGTTATTCATCATTATCAATAGAATCATCATGGGACATTAATGCACTGCTGGTGGAGTTGTGAATTGATCCAACCATTCTGGAGGGCAATTTGGAACTATGCCCAAAGGGCACTAAAAGACTGTCTGCCCTTTGATCCAGCCATAGCACTGCTGGGTTTTACCCCAAAGAGATAGTAAGGAAAAAGACTTGTACAAAAATATTCATAGCTGCGCTCTTTGTGGTGGCAAAAAATTGGAAAACGAGGGGATGCCCATCAATTGGGGAATGGCTGAACAATCTGTGGTATATGTTGGTGATGGAATACTATTGTGCTAAAAGGAATAATAAAGTGGAGGAATTCCATGGGAACTGGAACAACCTCCAGGAAGTGATGCAGAGTGAGAGGAGCAGAACCAGGAGAACACTGTACACAGAGACTGACACACTGTGGCACAATCTAATGTAATTGACTTCTCTATTAGCAGCAATGCAATGATCAGAACAATTCTGTGGGATTTACAAGAAAGAACACTATCCACATTCAGAGAGAGAACTGTGTGAGCAGAAATACAGAAGAAAAACAATTGCTTGATTACATGGGTCGAGGGGATATGATTGGGGATGTAGACTAAAAGATCACCCTGGTGCAAATACTAATAATATGGTAATAGGTCTTGATCAATGACACATGTAAAACCCAGTGAAATTGCTTGTTGGCTATAGGAGGGGGAATAGGAGGAAGGGAGGGAAAGAACATGATTCATGTAACTATGGAAATATTCTAAATTAACTAAGTAAATAAATAAACTTAAAAATAAAATAAAATCATCATTACAAAAGTATGCTACTCATATGAAAATGACATTTCAGTATAAAGTAGAAAATATTATTGATTTTCAAGGTTTTAAAAATTTCTTCGGAGATCAGCTAGCAATGTAAATGGGACATTTCCTAGCTGTGTGATCATAGCAAGTCACAACTGTGACAAGTGAAAGATTAAATGACTGAGGAAACAAAGGTTCAAGCTTCTGAGTGCATTGATTAAGCAATGCATGTCGATTGCCCAAAGAATCAGGGTCCAAAGCCTTCTTCAGCTTTGGAACTGGTTTTCAAATATAGGGAGTGATTTTGATACACTAAAACAATCAATCAAATAAAACCAAATAATTAAAAGGAAACAATTGACCAGGATATGTTAGGTAATCTGATTTCTAATTGCAGGAAAGATTGGGAACTTTCTAAGCTGAGAGAGGGAAAGCAAACTATTGCAATTTTCTGAAATCAAAAAGAGGTGTCCCACTCACCCCGAGTATCTGTGGACACTCAAAGGAACATGGAAACAATAACTGGTCAGTATACAGCCAGTTTTAAGAAAAGTCATATAGTTTACTTAAGATAGATAATTGGAGAAAAAACTCCTGGAATCAATCCTAGGATCTGTTTCTGGACAGTAATAGTTAAGAGCCTCTAAACCAGCAGAGATGTTCTTGTTTCCCAGCCCCATCATGCTAGGATCAAGCAATGCAGTAAGGTTTTTTCAGTGTGTTTTTCCCCTCCAGTTCCCACAATTGAATAAAATTTTCTCATATGATAGAAGTTGGACTCGACTCATGACTGGATAGAAAGGAAATCGAGCTACATCCAAAATCATTCATTCACTCATTGACTGACTGTAGAGACCTTGTTATTTCATTAGTTCATGGAATTCCCAGTAAGAAACCACCATCTTTCAATGGAGCCCAAATAGAGTCAAGGTCATTTACTCAATCCCCACCATTAAATCACTTGCTGACCTAATTCCCTCACACCTTCTTGAAGGCTAAATTACCTAATCTATAAAATGAGGGGGTTAGGCTGGATGTACTCAGGCCTCTCTTTTATCTCTAGTTCTATATGCTATGAATTTAGTCATTGTCATGGATTTAGAATTGGAAGGGACCATAAAGGTCATCAGTTCCAACCCCTATATTTTACCAATGAGGAAATGGAGACACAAATATGCTAAGTGACTTATTTAGGGTCAAAGCTACTATATATACTATTTGAATGATGAAATGATTCCCAAAGAACTCAGGAAAAGCTTTGTAAATTTGTCAAGATTTGTCAATCAACATTATTTAGCATTTTGCACTAGAATAATATGTTTCATATAAATAACATGCTAGATAATAATGTTTGAAATAGTGATGATAATACCAATCATAGGTATCTAGATGGTGACTCAACCTTTTCAAAGCACTATTATCATACTTGAACTTCACAACAATCCTATCAAATGCCATATCTATGATTTTATTGGTCACAGAATCCAAGAGCAGAAAGGTTAGAGGGCATCAAGGCAAACCTTCTCCTACCTCCTATTTTACAGATAAGGAAATTGAACCCCAGAGAAGTTTGGTGATTGAATTTACCCAACTTGTTAAATTCTGAAATGAGATTCAAACTCACATCTGAAATCCAGTGATCTATCAACTATACTAGAATGAGTTTAGTTCCTTTTCTCATCTACAAGTATCTGATCACAGATTTTGCCTTAGGAAGGGGTCTGAGAAGTTATTTTCTCTATCCCCATATTTTATAGCTGAGGAAACTAAGACTCAGAGAAATGTCTAGCATCTTCAAGGAAGTATAGTAGAATTAGAAGTCAAACTGACTCTTGATTACATTTTGATGGAAAATACAGCAATTTTGCCTCTGCATTATGTAGGGAGGGAAAATAGAAAGCAATAATAATGTATCTGAATTTACAATGCAACTTCTCCATACAATTATTATTTAAATAAATTAACATATACTTTAAAATATAAGAAAATAGACTTAATTTAAAAAATTATGATGACAAGGAGCAAGTATCACTTGAAATGACTGGGAGAAATGAGCAGGATTAAAATTTCAGGTCTGCTTTGATTAATTGGTCTAAGCTTCTTTGGTTTCTTTTTGCTTAGAATAATTTTCTTCCCTGAAATTAGCATTTTACATTTTCCTATATAGTCATAGAATATTGATATATAATATAATCATAATCTACATACTCAAGGTTTCAGGGCTGGAAGGGGTCTTAGAGGTCCCTTGATTCAGAGAGGTTTATTATCTTGCCCAAGTCCAAATGGATAATAAATCATAGAACTACTATTTGATACTAGATTTTCTAACCTAATTCAGAGTTTTTTCTAATATGACCCAAGAATACATTTGTGGCTTCATTACACAGCCAATTATATTGACTTTTATCTTTTTTAAAAAGCATATTCAGAAATGGACATAAAGTTCTGGTCAATTATCTACAATGACAAAAGGTTATAAAGCAAAAAATGATAATATTTTACTAATCAAAATAGAATTTTAAACTAAAAATGGATTTTAAAACAATAAATTTATTAACTAAGACAAACTAAAAATTTAAAAATTTGAAATTAGACATGGCTGTTACATTATTTCTTGCTTTTTTAGGATAGAAATCTGGCAAAATAACAATAGCATCAATAGTATTTTAAAATACATTTAATTAGTCACTTGATCCTGACAACACTGGGAAGGAGGTGCTATTACTATTCCCCTTTACAGATGAGGAAACTAAGAATTAATAAATGATTTGTCCAGGATTAGCCAGTGATTAGTGTTGTGTTTCAGTCACATCTGACTTCCCATGACCCATTTGGGGTTTTCTTTGGCAAACATACTGGATTGGTTTGGCATTTCTTACTCCAGCTCATTTTAAAAATGAGGAAACTGAGGCAAACAGGGTTTCCTGGCCCCAGTTCCAACATTTTAACCATTGGCCTAGCTGTTTGTATCAAATAAACTGTGATACTCTTGAAGTCAGACGAATAGTGACTACTTTAACCTTCAATTTTCTCATTTTAAAAATGAAAAGTTTGGACAAGATCAATAGTTCTCAGTTTCATTTGGGGACCTTTTTTAGGGATTCCTGAGTTTAAAACTATTTTCATCATAACATTAAGATGTTATAATTTCCAATACAGTAAATATCATAAACTATAACCCATATAAACATGAGTATTTTAGTGAACCTTTAGTATTTTTAGACATGTAAGGAGTCCTGCTTTCAAACAGTATAAGAAACATTAGATTAGATGACCTCCTTGTGGTTCAAATATCCTTTAATGCTGATTATTTTTCATTTACATAGTAGGTATTATTGAAAGATAAAAACCTACCAAAATGTGGGGCTATTTGTATATAGTTACAATATGTATATCCAATACTTTCTTAGAACTTTTTTTAAAAAAAAATTTATCTTTCCCAATTACATTTAAAAACAATGAAATTCTAAAAATTACTTTCCTTAATGTATTTCTCTTTTCAGACTTTCCCACCTGCCTCCTATGCACTTGTATGAGCACCACTGTCTACTGTGATGACCATGAACTTGATGCTGTCCCTCCTCTGCCCAAGAACACAGCGTATTTCTATTCCCGATTTAATAGAATAAAAAAGATCAACAAAAATGACTTTGCACATCTAAGTATGCTCTGAAATTTATATTAATAGAGTTGTCTAGGTCAATCGAAGGGATAATGACTTGTACGGGCTATAAAGTCAGTATGTCTCAGAGTTGGGATCAGAACCCAAGTCTTTCAGATATTAAGGGCAAATATCTACCCACAATTATACCACACTGCCTTTCTTTGATGGCATAAAATAAATATTTCCTTATTGTAAATGGAAATTTAAATGCTAAGATATCAAGTTAGATTTTGTTAGTTATTTCTTGATTATTTAAATCAATTTATTGTTAAGTAGACAATGCTAAAAATAATTAAAGGGAATTATTTTAGTGGGTTGGAAATCCTTTAACTTAATTTTGTTTTGTTTATTATAATTTATTTATAATTTAATTAATGATATATATAAATAATATAGCATATTCTATGAGATACAAAGTATATACATAATGATATATCCATATGAAATGAATGTTATAATGCATAATGTAATTTATACATATATTGTGTATTATTTTGTTCACTTGTTTCAGTCACATCTGTGTCTCTGTGACCCTATTTGGGATTATCTTGGCAGAGATACTGGAGTGGTTTGTCATTTCCTCCTTCCAACTCATTTTAAAATGAGGAAATTGAAGAAAGCAGAGTTAAATGACTTGCCCAGGGTCACACATAAGTATCTGAGGCCATATTTGAATTCAGGAAGATGAGCCTTCCTAATTCCAGGTCTGGCACTCTATCCACTGTATCATCTAGATGCCCCAAAATACATATTATAAAAAATATATATTATAATATATGTATATAATTAAATATATGACTGACTTCTAGATGCCAGATTGCCATGGTCAGACATGAGTTGGTGACATTTCTTCAAAAATCTTTGATTTTTGGATACATTTGTAATCTCTTTAATATGGGATAGTTTTTGTATCCATGTCTACCCACCTCTAGAGCTCTTGGCAAGGTCCTTCGGTGAATCTTTCACTCACTATGCTAGATGCCAAGTGCCTTCCTGTATCTTTTTTTCCTTTTTTTGTTTAATTTTGATTTTTCAAACTAAAAATATGATATCTTTGTAGTTATGAAACATTTGTTGAGATTTATTTTATTGCAAATGTTACTGTCAAGAAATATATCAGGAAAAACAACTACTGAGAAAATATCCTTTAAAGAGCAGTGTCCATGGATATTCATGGAGCACATGTAAAAGAATAAATGGGCCATGTTTTAAAAATATAACAGACCCATTCATTTGATGAAGTTAAATGTTCTTGTAATTATGTAAATCTACATGATATGTGGAGGAAGCCTGGATATTACAGGAAATTGTGAAGCATTGAATAATAGCTCATTAGAGAGAGAGGGCTAAATTCACTAACTGTCCATCTCCAAGAACAATGATCATCTCTTGATTTCTTCTTTGCTATTGTAGGAGGGAAAAAAAAGAATATGCATGGATATTTTCTGTTCACTTTCTTTTTTAGGTGATTTAAAAAGGATTGATTTGACATCAAATTTAATATCTGAGATTGATGAAGATGCTTTCAGAGAACTTCCCCAGCTTCGGGAACTTGTCCTTCGTGACAACAGAATCAGACAGCTCCCAGAGTTACCAGCTACACTGACCTTCATTGATATCAGCAATAATAGGCTGGGCAGAAAAGGAATAAAACAAGAAGCATTTAAAGTGAGCTTAGGATTTCTCTGTGTGTGTCTCTCTTTGTTTCAGTCTCTCTCTTCTTCTTCCTTCTCCTCTCTTTCTTTCCTCATCCATCTTTCTCCTTCCTCTTTCCCTCACTCTATTCTCTTCTTCTTTCCACCTCTTTTTCATACTTTATCTAGCTTTAAAAATGTTTTGAGATAACCAAAACAACTTGCAGATGTTTTGTTTTGATTTTTTTTTCCTAAGAAAGCTGAACTACTTGTCTCCCTCAATTCAAGAAAAATAAACAATCAAAGAAGGGGGTCTTCCTAAAAGTCATTGGAAACAATTGTGATTATCATCAAGAAGCATTTATCTTCTCCAACATACAGGCAATGCTGACCTCATTTGAAATGTGTAATGACTATAAAAAAGCTACTTAACCTTTGCTATACTTGTTCATTACCAATCAAAATCTAAGACATGTTTGTGTTCCCACTATATATACATTATTTTGTTTTTATGCTTCTTTAAGAGCTGCATGAGGAATGGGAGTAAAAGTTAAATTATAATAGCTCTTATTTTTCAACAAATTCTTGTCTTTGGTTTTTAAATAGGATATGTATGATCTTCATCATCTTTACATTACGGATAATAACTTGGACCACATTCCACTCCCACTGCCTGCAAACCTCCGAGCTCTCCATCTCCAGGTAGCCTTTTAGAAAGGAAAAAAGAGGGGACAAAGAATAATGTCCCATTTCAGAAAGAAAACAGATGGCAAAGAGACTGGCTTATTTTATTGTCAAATATATTCATCTTCCCAATATAATTTTGTAGAAGGAAATGTCATTTTTTAAATTTGAGTTCTGAATCAGAAGACTTTTGTTCATATTCTGTCTCTATAATTCACTATCTCTGTTATTATGCCAGTTATTTAACTTCAGGATCCTAATTTGTAAAGTGAAAGGGAGGTGTTTGAACAAAAGTCCTCTTCAACTCTAAATCTATGATTCTATGTTCTCTTTTCATTCTGAAAATAAGAAATTATTACAACAATTTTTCTGGCCACCTATTAATTTCCTGTAACACTTTAAAGTCTTAGTAATTTGTCCCTCTACATTATCCATTGTTGATTTGACATGTTTTTCTTAAAGAAAACATTCAAGACAACTACTTAAGAACCCTGTAAGATAGTGGAGTGGGGAGAGATGTTTACTTTTAATAGCAGGAAGGGAAAAAAAAGCATCACAGGGATCCTAACTCTAGAAATGGAAGAGGATCTCAGAGGCTGTCTAATCTAGCCCCACTATTTTACATAGGAGGAAACTGAGACCCAGAAAAGGTAAATAACTTTGACCAAGACCACACACTGAGATTATTCGAACTTACAATTCCATTTTGTTATTTAACTTATGGGGGAAAATATTTTTTCAAGATTCCATATCAAGTTTTGTATAAGAATTCATATTTGTTCTTTTTACTTTTTGAGAAGAGGGCAGGAAACAGCCCCAAACTATTTTTTAAAGGAATTTTTGCCTCCTCTCAAAATTAATATTATGGTAAGATTTGGGGTTGTCCTTTCACTTTTTTCTTTAGGAAGAATCACTAGAAACAAATTTTCCAAAATGTTGGCCGACCTGACATCTTCTAAATAAAGATCTGTTTTTCCCCAAGTGAATAACAGGCATGTTCATTGAAAATAAATGTTTTAGCTTGAGTTGTGATCAAATAAGGGCGCTAGCTGGTGCAGTGGATAGAGCACTGCACTTAGAGTCAGGAAGACTCATCTTCATGAGTTCAAATCTGGCCTGAGACATTTAAAATCTGTGTTACCTTGGGCAAGTCATTGACCCTGTTGGACTCAGTTTCCTCATTTGTAAAATGAGCTGGAGAAAGAAATGGCAAACCATTCCAGTGTCTTTGTCAAGAAAACCCCAAATGGGGCCATAGAGAGTCAGACATGATTATAACAACTAAATAATAAGAAGAAATGATTAAATAAATTCCTGCTTTTTTTTGAGAATGGGAATTTTTAACCTATGGGATAAGTCACACTCCCTTCATAATTATTTCAGAGCATGTATATTAGATATCTGGAAGTGAGACTCCATTTATACCCAAAGTAACAAAAAGTGGACACATTTAAAATTGCATAGCAGTAATATCCTACAGAACCACAAGATGGCATTGATATGTAGGGAAATTCTGTCTGTATGTCATAGAATTATTGTTTTATATCCAGAGGGCACCTTAGAGGACATTTCACCCAGCTTCCTTATTGTACAATTGAGGAAATTGAGGCCCAAAGATGCTGTAGAGGTAAATACTTTGAGGTTAGAATTTGAACACTCCTGCTGACCCATTTCTAGTATTCTCTTGTTCTTTATTGTCTCACTGTTTAGTAGAGGGTTAGGTTGTTGGTGCTTGGAGAAATTATCTAGATTTTCTTCCTTCCATTTAGCAGATGAGAAAATTAAAGTCCAGGGAGTTTGAGTGATTTGCCCAAATTCATATGAATAATGGAAATAATAATAGCACTTACCTCCTGGGGTTTTTGTGAAGACAAAATGAAAGAACTGGTTAAATGACTTGCCAGGATCATACAGCTAATAAACATTTTGAACTCATAGACAAAATTCTATACACAGTGGACTTGACTAGATTCCCTCCTCAACTTTTGAAGAAAATACTCCTCCATATATATTAATTTTACCTTCATAAGAACTAGTAGAATGTGAAATTAAAGAAAGATCATTGAGTCCCTAGATGAACCCATACCATTGCTCTTTTAATTCCAACAGATTAGATCTAGAAAACAGAAAAATAACAAAACAAACAAAAAAAACCCATAAGTTTATATGCATGAAGTTCATTTTAGACAGCAAGGGAAAAAAAGGACCTGCTTCTATTTCCTTCAAGGATCCTTAAAAGGAAGGAAGGATTTTGTCTCTCTCAGTTTCAGGCTCCATTGAAACTGGACTTTTGTCAGATTTACTTGGTGTTCAGGGTGCTCTCTGCAGAAACACCATTAATTCAATTTGAGGTGCACCATGGTATAATGGACAGAGAGGTGGCAAGACCTGAATTAAAGCCCAACAAAGACTAGCTATGTCGTTTCTCCATGTCCAAGGAAACTCTGGAAGACTAATGTTATTTATATAGTAGGTGCTGATCTTTAGAGGTAGGAGTTCTTAAAAACAATAGCTAGCATTTATATTGCATTTCGATGTTTATATATCATTTTTATATGTTATCTCCTTTTATTCTCACATCAATCCTAGGAGGTGTCCCCATCTTATAGCTTAAGAAAATGAGGCTAAAAGTTTCAATGATCTTCCCAGGATCATATAGTTAGTATATATCTAATGCAGGATTTAAAAAATTAGGTCTTCCTACTCCACTTTCAACATTCTATCCTCTGTACCACCTAGCTACCTGTTCTTCCCTACCCTGGTGAAATCGTAGATATGTTTTATAAGAAAAAATGTTTTAAGTGATTGTCCACTATTTCCTTATTGCCAAGCAACCTTTAAGATTTATGACTTCATAAATAATAGCTCAAAGTCACAGAGTGATTCTCAAGGAAATGGAGGTGGTGAAGTAGAGCTTTACATTTAGTTAATTTCAAAGAAAACTAGAAAGTTTTGATATGATTTATGGTGGCTATATGTGGACTAGAGTCAGCATGGTATTGTGAGTAGAAAGCAGGCTGTTGAGCTCTAGGTTCAAATCCTCTCTCTCTGAAATATAACCAGTTATCCAAACCTGAGGATTTAAATCATTTTAGCTACTACTATCCCCTGGCAACTCTAAGGTTCTACGTTGCAGAGAAGGCAAATAACTTTATTAACAGAGGAAGTCCATTATTTGGTAGTTTCAGATGCCAATGAAATCCCAGATCTGCATAGCTTTTAAAAATTTATTAAATACAAGAAACTGTGCTACTTCTTCAATGGGCTAACTTGATTTTGGTACTGAAGAAAGAGAAGTAGAAGATCAATCTCATGCCCATCAGAGAGAGGCCAAATAACAACCCTTTAAATGCTGGGGAACCATAAGTTGCCAACAATAACCCCAGAATCATCCTTCACTATTGTATCTTAATTTTACCTCAATATCCCTGAATATCTATTATAAATAGTACTACCAGGATTTATTTAAATGTCACATTGCTTATCATCTGCACCAGTGACAAAGACTACTTAAAATGATCTAGCTGGCTTCTTCCTGTCCTATGGTGAATTAATCAATGAAGAAGTGTTAAATTGGCTCCTACCTTGGTCCCAGCACAAGAGATTGATACAAAAGAATTACACATCATCCTACTCTTGAGAATCTGGGGGACCCAAAACTAAAATATATGAAACTATCATCTTAAGCTACCCTATTAGATCCTTTCAGATCATTACCACAAACATGGTTTTCCCTATTTCATAAAAAAAAAATTCCCATTGGTCATGCCCCCTTTTCCTTCTTATACTAATTAAATACCATGACTATTTTCCCAGTCTCCACATAATATTTGTAGACAGAAGACACAATATTTGCTTTCTGGACCAATTTCTTGATTTTAAAATGAGGAAACTGAGGCCATGGATAGTTAAGTGATTTACTCAAGTGCATATATGTAATGAGAGTAAATGATATAAGGAAGAGGTGTGAAATAGGTTTAGGGTTATTTGTTAATGATGATGAGAGGGAGGCCATGGAATAGAGTAAGGGAAGGAAGGGCAAAGATGAGATGATTATGAGGTCTGTAGAAATATCAGGTAATGTGGTTCAAAGTTGGTTCAATGACCAAAGTTGGTGCAACAACCAAAGTGACTGCCTAGAAGCTGTATGGAACAAAGACACCCTTTGAGCTTTGTTGTTGTTGAGTCATTTTTAGTCATGTCTTACTCTCTATGACCCCACTTTATTGGCAAAGATACTGAACTGATTTACCATTTAGTTCTCCAGCTGATTTTACAGATAAGGAAATGGAGGCAAACAGGGTGAAATGACTTGCCCAGTGTCTCACATCTAGTAAGTGTCTGATGCCAGGTTTGAACTAAGGAAGATGATTCTTCCTGAATCCAAGGCCCATAGTCTATCCACTGTATTATCTAACTTCCCTTTTGAGATTTGAGGGTGGGGGTAAAAATAGGAGCATGTATTAGATTGGGAAAGATGGGAGAAAAAATACATGATTGTACTAGCTGGAGCATTGATCTTGGAATAGCATACATGACTTCACATCTGGCCTCAGACATTTATGAGTTTGTGTGATCTTATTTTGAGCATTTAAACTCTCCAAGCCTCCATTCCATTAGTGATAAAAAGGAACCAATATCAATTGTATTATCTCCTTTACAGGATATTGGGGGAAAGTCCTTTATAAATCTTAAAGTCATCACTTACGATTTCTTATGCACAAATGAAATTAAGGCCCAAAACTGAGTTGATAACATGGTTGTTTGTATACCCTTTGTAGAATAACAACATTCTGGAGATGCACGAAGATACTTTCTGCAATGTTAAAAATCTGACCTATGTACGCAAGGCTCTGGAGGACATTCGGCTGGATGGGAACCCCATCAATTTGAGTAAAACTCCTCAGGCATACATGTGTCTACCTCGCCTGCCAATTGGAAGCCTGGTCTAAGCCAAATTCGGGGTTTGGGCAATGCCTTGTGCTAACAGCAAAAGAATCGTGATGAATGTGCTAGCACAGAAAAAAACCATGCATTATTTACAGATTTGCATTTGGAAATTTGTTATACGTTAAAATAAACCACAAACAGATGAAGGGAAAAAATTAAATATAGGATATCACCATAGAAATACATAATGCAATACCAAACTTCCAAATTGAGCAAATTTAAATAGAAAATATATAACATTTTTATATGTAAGAAGTACCCACATTTAATTTACAATAGGTATGATTTAAAGCTAATTATTCCACAAATTAAGATTTATTATAAATAAGTCAGCCACATATACTTTCAGTATTTATCCAAGGTTTGATACTATAATCAGATTTTTTAATGAAATTATTATGATGTCTTCCCTAAATCATTAGATTTTGGATTATTGTGAAGAAATAAAATTATTAGAAAATTATCTTGATTTGGACAATATTGATTATTATGGTGACTTTCCACAACCACTGACTCTTTTACCATACCCTATTGTTCCCCAGACAGGGAAATCCAGCATACAAGCATTTTCTCTGTCTTCTATGCCTAGAATTATATTTTTCTCCCTCTTTGCCTATTAAGCTCCTTAATTTAAGTCTCTCCCCAAACCCCTTCTTTCACTAGCCTATTGTTCTCCCTCTGCTTAGTATTTCCTATTTATCCTATACAAAACTTGCTCTGTATATATTTGTTTGCATGTTGTATTTCCCATTAGATTTTAAACTCCTTGAGGGCTAGGGTCACTTTTTACCTCTTTTTGTACTCCTAATACTTAGCATAGTGCCTGACACACAGTAGGCCCTTAATAAATGTTTATCAATGGGCTGACTGAGCTAGGTGACACAGTGAATACCAAGCTCTGAGAAATGAGGAAAATTTGTGTTCCAACCCAATATCTTACTAATTGGGGTTGTCTAGGGCCTAGATGAATCATCTAACCTTTCTTAGCCTTATTTTTCTTCAAATGTAAAATGGGAATCATAACAGCACCTACCTTTCATAACTGTTATGAGGATGAAATGATACATTTCTAAGTCATTTTGCAAATCTTAAAGCTCTATAGAAATGCTAGTTATCAAACCAAATAAACAGTATCATAGACGAAAAGGGGGACCTCACCTCCAATGAAGAAAAAATTAAGGCAATCATTAAAAACTATTTTGCCCAATTATATGGCAATAAATATACCAACCTAGGTGATATGGATGAATATTTACAAAAATACATATTACCTAGACTAACAGAAGAAATAGAATTCTTAAATAATCCCATATCAGAAAAAGAAATCAAAAGGCCATCAAAGAACTCCCTAAGAAAAAATCCCCAGAGCCTGATGGATTCACCTGTGAATTCTATCAAACATTCAAAGAACAACTAACCCTAATACTATACAAACTATTTAACATAATAAGCCAAGAAGGGGTTCTACCAAATTCCTTTTATGACACAAACATGGTACTGGTCCTGAAGCCAGGCAGGTCAAAAACAGAGAAAGAAAACTATAGACCAATCTCCCTAATGAATAAAGATGCAAAAATCTTAAATAGGATACTAGCAAAAAGACTCCAGCAAGTGATCAGGAGGGTTATTCAATGTGATCAGGGAGGATTCATACCAGGAATGCAGGGCTGGTTCAATATCAGGAAAACCATCCACGTTATTGACCATATCAACAAGCAAACTGACAAAAATCACAGGATTATCTCAGTAGATGCAGAAAAAGCCTTTGACAAAATACAGCACTCATTCCTATTGAAAAACACTAGAAAGTATAGGAATAGAAGGGTTGTTCCTAAAAATAATAAACAGTATCTATCTAAAACCATCAGCTAATATCATCTGCAATGGGGATAAACTAGATCATCCCCAATAAGATCAGAAGCAAAACAAGGATGTCCATTATCACTTCTATTATGTAACATTGTACTAGAAACATTAGCAGTTGCAATTAGAGAAGAAAAAGAAATTGAAGGTATTAAAATTGGCAATAAGGAGACCAAGCTATCGCTCTTTGTGGATGATGTGATGGTCTACTTAAAGAATCCTAGAGAATTAACTAAAAGGCTAGTGGAAATAATTGACAACTTTAGCAAAGTTGCAGGATACAAAATAAACCTATGTATGTCATTGGCATTTCTATATATTTTCAACTATCCCAGCAGCAAGAGTTAGAAAGAGAAATTCTATTTAGAATCACCCTAGACAATATAAAATACTTAGGAATCTATCTGCCGAGACAAACACAGGAACTATATGAATACAACTACAAAACACTCTCCACACAACTAAAACTAGATCTGAGCAATTGGAAAAACATTGATTGCTCAAGGATGAGACGAGCTAACATAATAAAAATGACCATCCTAACCAAACTTATCTATTTATTTAGTGCCATACCCATTGAACTACCAAAAAACTTTTTTACTGAATTAGAAAAAAAAAAACCAAAACAAAGTTCATTTAGAAGAACAAAAGATCAAGGATATCCAGGGAAATAATGAAAAAAATTACAAAGGAAGGTGGCCTTGCAGTACCAGATCTCAAACTATACTATAAAGCAGTGGTCATCAAAACAATTTGGTACTGGTTAAGAGAAAGGAGGGAGGATCAGTGGAATAGACTTGGGGTAAGTGACCTCAGCAAAACAGTCTATGACAAGCCCAAAGATCCCAGCTTTTGGGACAAAAATTCAGTATTCGACAAAAACTACTGGGAAAATTGGAAGACAGTGTAGGAGACATTAGGTTTAGATCAACATCTCACACCCTACACCAAGATAAACTCAGAATGGGTGAATGATTTGAACATAAAGAAGGAAACTATAAGTAAATTGGGTGAACACAGAATAGTATACATGTCAGACCTTTGGGAAGGGAAAGATTTTAAAACCAAGCAAGATGTAGAAAGAGGCACAAATAAAATAAATAAATAATTTTGACTACATCAAATTAAAAAGGTTTCGTACAAACAAAACCAATGTAACCATAATCAGAAAGGAAATAGCAAACTGGGAAATAATCTTCATAAGAAAAACCTCTGACAAAGGCCTAATTACTCAAATTTACAAAGAGCTAAATCAATTGTACAAAAAATCAAGCCATTCTCCAATCGATAAATGGGTAAGTGACAGGAATGGGTAATTTTCCGTTAAAGAAATCAAAACTATTAATAAGCACATGAAAATGTGTTCTAAATCTCTTATAATCAGAGAGATGCAAATCAAAACAACTCTGAGGTATCAGCTCACACCTAGCAGATTGGCTAACATGACAGCAAAGGAAATTAATGAATGCTGGAGGGGATGTGGCAAAGTAGGGACATTAATTCATTGCTGGTGGAGTTGTGAATTGATCCAACCATTCTGGAGGGCAATTTGGAACTATGCCCCAAGGGTGATAAAAGACTGTCTGCCCTTTGATCTAGCCATAGCACTGCTGGGTTTGTACCCCAAAGAGATAATAAGGAAAAAGACTTGTACAAGAATATTCATAGCTGTGCTCTTTGTGGTGGCTAAAAATTGGAAAATGAGGGGATGCCCTTCAATTGGGGAATGGCTGAACAAATTGTGGTCTATGTTGGTGATGGAATACTATTATACTAAAAGGAATAATAAAGTGGAGGAATTCCATGGGAACTGGAACAACCTCCAGGAAGTGATTCAGAGCGAAAGGAGCAGAACCAGGAAAACATTGTAAATAGAGACTGATACACTGTGGTACAATCGAATGTAATGGACTTCTCCATTAGTGGCAATGCAATGACCCTGAACAACCTGGAGGAATCTATGAGAAAGACCACTATCCACATCCAGGGGAAAAACTGTGGGAGTAAAAACACCAAAGAAAAACAACTGCTAGAAAACATGGGTTGAAGGGGATATGAATGGTAATATAGGCTCTAAATGAACATCCCAGTGCAAGTACCAACAACATGGAAATGGGTTCTGATCAAAGATACATGCAATACCCAGTGGAATTGCCAGCTATGGGAGGGATTGAGGGAGGGGAGGGAGGAATAGAAAATGATTTTTGTAACCAAGGAATAATGTTTGAAATTGATAAAAAAAAATTATGTAAAACAAAAGAAATGCTAGTTATCATTATTATTATTATTTTAGAAAAGACTAGTCTCCTGTAAGGAAAATTTAGGGTCGTGACCTAATCTAAGTTTGATTTTTGTTCACCAGGGGATATCCCAAATAAAATACCCAAGTCAGTTTGGAAATGTATGGTGGTTTAATCAATATGGAGGGAAGACATCAAGGAGAAGAGGGAGGGAAAGAGTATAGTTTTTCACCCTCCTGGCCTGTGCCAGGGGGAGTTCAAAGTCCTCTGCCACAAGGTTTCTGAAGAAGATTAGAGGCTTGTGGATAGTGTTTGGAAGGTAAAGGAGGGAAATTCAGCCTAAACTCCGCGAGAGAACTCAGAGAAGATGCCTCACCTGAACTAGGTTACGAGGCTTCCTCCAGTATGGTATCAAGGGAAACTCACTGCTAAACCAGACAATAGTTGCCACCATGCCAAGATGCCAATACACTCAGCAAGCTTCCACCAGCCACCTCTCCGCTGCAAAATAGAACCGAGAGGAAGTGACGCAAAACATATAGACGGTTTTACATCACTTTCCTGCATCTCACCTGCACCAATGGTAGCTTAAGCTTGCCTTAGGACAGCCCAGGGGTCTGTTAGCTGTTTCTGAATTGTCATTTGTAGCACATGTCTATCATAGGCCATCCTCCTAGGTACTTAATCCTTAAGTATGGGAGTAGACATTCCTGATTTTGTTAGACTAAGTAGGGTGGAGTAATCAATCACACTCTGAAGGTACCATCTTTTCTCAGAACCCAGTATACAGTGGCATGATTGTCAGCCTAGTGTCAGGAAGACTGATCCTTCAGAGTTCAAATTCATCATCAGGCATTTACTAGCTGTGTGACTCTGGGTAAATCATTTAACTCTATGTACCTCAGTTTCCCCATCTGTAAAGTGAATGTGAAAAGGAAATGGGAAACTATTCCATTATTACCAAGAAAATTCCAATGTCAGTCACAAATATTTATATGTGACTGAAAAATGATTAAATAACAACATGCCGATGAAATAACATTTTTTTCTCTAAAGGGTTTTTTTTGTTTATTTTATTTTTTTATTTTTTCCATTTAAATAAGTTTATTTAGTCAATTTAGAACATTATTCCTTGGTTACAATAATCACATTATTTCCCTCCCTCCCTCCACCCACTCCTCCCACAGCCAACCCGCAATTTCATTGGGTATCACATGTGTCCTTGATCAGAACCTATTTCCATGTTGTTGCTTACACTAGGATATTCACTTAGAGTCTACATCCCCAACCATATCCCTTCAACCCATGTATTCAAGCATTTGTTTTTCTTCGGTGTTTTTACTCCCACAGTGTTTTCTCTGGATGTGGATAGTGGATTTTCTCGTAGGTTCCTCCGAGTTGTTCAGGATCACTGCATTGACACTAATGGAGAAGTCCATTACATTCGATTGTACCACAGTCTAACAGTCTCTATTTACAATGTTTTCCTGGTTCTGCTCCTCTCACTCTGCATCAATTCCTGGAGGTTGTTCCAGTCCCCATGGAATGCCTTCACTTTATTATTCCTTTCAGCACAATAGTATTCCATCACCAACATATACCACAATTTGTTCAGCCATTCCCCAATTGAAGGGCATCCCCTCATTTTCCAATTTTTGGCCACCACAAAGAGCACAGCTATGAATATTCTTGTACAAGTCTTTTTCCTTATTATCTCTTTGGGGTACAAACCCAGGAGTGCTATGGCTGGATCAAAGGGCAGACAATCTTTTATCACCCTTTGGGCATAGTTCCAAATTGCCCACCAGAATGGTTGGATCAATTCACAACTCCACCAGCAATGAATTAGTGTCCCTACTTTGCCACATCCCCTCCAGCATTCATTACTTTCCATAGCTGTCATGTTAGCCAATCTGTTAGGTGTGAGCTGATACCTCAGAGTTGTTTTGATTTGCATTTCTCTGATTATAAGAGATTTAGAACACTTTTTCATGAGATACAACCTGTTATAGTGGGGAGACAGCTGCTGACTTGGTTTCAAATTCTGCTTCTAACAAGTCCTTACTATGTAAGCAAGTCTCTTAAACTCTCAGTGCCTTGATACCCCAAGACTTCCAATTATAACTGCACTCATAGAGGAAGCTTCTCAGTGGAAATTCTCCAAACCAATGATATCAAAAGTCTGGTCTCCCCAAAAAATCCAGACACATTTTTGTCTGCTAACTCATGAGATAAGTATATAGAAAGCTTTTGTTCAGTCTTTTCCCAGTTGTGTCTGACTCCTTAAAAACCCATTTAGGGCTTTTATCCCAAAGATACTAGAGTGTTTTGACATTTCCTTCACCAGCTCATTTTACAGATGAGGAAACTGAGGCAAACTGGGTTAAATGGCTTGCCCAGGGTCACATAGTAAGTATTTGATATTGGATTTGAATTCATGAAGATGAGTCTTCCTGACTCCAGACCTAGCACTCTGTGCACTATGGTGCCACCTAGTTGCCCTATAAAAGCTAAAGCAGATGGATTTTTAAAAAGGATAAATATTGAATGTCTCAGTCAGACAAATCACTTGATCTCTCTGGGCTTCATTTTCTTTAACTAAAAATAAAGGAGTGGGACTAGATCACTTCTGAGATTCCATCCAGCTCTGTGTATGGCTGCATGGCACAACATGAAGAATATTGGCTCTGGAATCAGAGAACCTGGGTTAAAATACCAGCTTTGATATCTGCTATCTGTGTGATATTGGACAAGCCACTTCCCCAACCTGACCATCAGTTTCCTCATCTGTAAAATTAGTAGGAGAAGGAAATAACAAACTACTTGTTTCTTTGACAAGAAAACCCTACATGGAATCATAAAGTCAGACTTGTCAAAAGACTCAAAATAACAAAAAACAAAGGACCCAGGGGACTCTTTAAAAAAAGAGAGATCATCTGCCTGTTTTTCTTTTTATTACCTTTTAACTTGTTCACCTCTTATAGTCAAGAAGCATGTAGCAGGCACTTTTATGTATTGGGCACCATCCTAAGCACAGAGGATACAAAAAAGAGACAAAAGATAGCATCTGCCTTCAAGGAGACTCCAATTTAATGGGGAAGACAACAAAAAAGTACAAACAAGTACAAGAGAAATGGAAAATAATTGAAAGAGAGAAGTACTAGAAACAAGAGGGATAGGAAATGATTTCTTGAAGAAGGTGCCATTTTAGTTGGGAAGTCAGAAATCAATGGACAAAGGTGAGATGGGAGGATATTCCAAGTATGAGGGACAGCCAGAAAAAAATGACCAGAGCTGAAAGATGAAGTGTATTGTTTATGGAACAAAACCAGGAGGCCAGTGCCACTGGATCAGAAAGAACAGTGCAGAGAGTAGGATGTAAAAAACAATAAAATAGTAGGGAACTAGATCAGTGTTTAAAGTTCCTCTGTGGTGTACCAGGAACATAACAAGATTGAAATGGCCATTTTGGGTCCATTCATCTAGATAGATAGATAGATAGATAGATAGATAGATAGATAGATAGATAGATAGATAGATAGATCTTAGTTTGACTGATAGGAAGGTAGATAGATAAATATGTAGATAGATATGGCTAAATATATGGATATCTTTGCTGATGGGAAAATAAAATGTATTAAGGGGATCAAATATGGAAACAGCACTAAAATAACTTAGTAAATTGATTATGGAAAATTGTCAGAATTGGTGAATTTTAGGTCCCTTGGAAAGATTTTAAGATATAGAGAATTTTTCAAAATAATAATTTGTT
The DNA here is from genome assembly GCF_027887165.1 of Monodelphis domestica. Classification (NCBI taxonomy): domain Eukaryota; kingdom Metazoa; phylum Chordata; class Mammalia; order Didelphimorphia; family Didelphidae; genus Monodelphis; species Monodelphis domestica. The sequence goes on along the minus strand of NC_077231.1, from coordinate 74,092,439 downwards.
CACATAAAAAATAATGTATATCTAGCATTATTATTCTATGGAAGACAACAAAGAAAATTATTATGTCCAAGAATATTATGTGTCCTATTTAAAATGTTTCACCAACTTTTATAAAATACTTTGAACTGTCATATTCTGTTATCCACTGCATGAACTGTTCTTTCCCAGGTAACTATGTCTGCTTGAATGTTGAATAAGCCACCACTGCCATCATGTGTTAGAACAGTATTCTTTCTCATGAAATATTTTTTTCTTTCTATCATAGTGAGGCCTGAGTTTAGAATATATTAGAGGTAGAATGTTAAAAGAGAATACAGTTAAATGGACACCGAGTCAGGAAAACCCTGTGAGCAGCCTTAGGAAAATTACTTAAATTCTTGGAAATTCAGTTTTTCTCCATGGGAATGGTGGTACTGTATAACCTACCTGACTATGTTGTTGTAAGGCACAAAAGGATTTTATAAACCTTAAAGCCTTATGTAAAGAGCATCTGGGCTTTTTATTTTTGATTTAACAACATAAGCCTGTAAAGCCCTAGAGGCAGTTGCAACTCCAGGGCTAAAGCATTGGGCTTGGAGTCATGAAGACATGATTTCAAATCCAACATCATATGTTTGCTACCTGAGTGACCCCTTTATAAGTCACTTAACCTCTCTCTGCCTTAGTTTCCTCCACAATGATAATAATAGCACTTGCCTCCATTGTTGTGAAGATCAAAGAAGATATTCCCAAAGCCCTTAGCAAAGTTTTGGCATACAGTAAGCAGTTAATCAATGTTTGCTTCCTCTCCTCTCCTATTTCTTTCATTTCTTCCTTCCACCTTCTCCTCCTCCTCTCCACTCTCTTTCCACCCTCCCATCCTTTTTTATTTCCTTCTTTCTTCTCCCACCACTCTCCTTCCTTCCTCTCCATTCTTCTTTCATCTCCCACAGGATTACAGATAAATATTTGGAATGGATATTTGAAGTCATCTAGTCCACCAAAAACTTAAATGACTTACCCAAAGTTAAATAATGAGGATTTAAAGCCAGGGCCCCTAATGCCAAATACTACAATTTTCTCTACAACGTGCCTCTCGTGCTTCTATTCTAGCATGGTAAAATATTTCTCAACACTAGACTATCCATCAAAAATTCCTAAATTAAAGATATAAATGGTAAATATGAAGAAATTATCTCATCATGAAGGAAAGTTATGACAGAGAGAGGTGGATCTATTGCTTAGGAAGGAATAATGGATAAACAGATGCCATCCTCTTTTGGTACATTCACAATGCCAAAATATTTAGGGAAGAATGCTCACTCCATTGGCTGCCCCTCTCCCACCCTACCCCATGAGATTTCCAAGATGATGTGGCCATATAGAATGAAAGAATATGATTGCGTTGGCACTTACAACACTAAAGGAGTTATCTACATTGATGAAACCCATTAAAGGAGGGAAATAATTGGTTATTTGGATGTGCCCTTATATTTTTGAGAAACACAGCAGAATAAGAGCTCGGGGATGACCAACCAGCTGAGAAAAACAAAAACAAAAACAAAATAAAACTTCTATATAGTTGTTGAGAATATGTTTATATATCATCAAATCAGCCTAATGCAGTTGAGAGGCATTACTAGGTTTGTACCCCAAAGAGATTATAAGGAAAAAGAATTGTACAAGAATATTCATAGCTGCACTCTTTGTGGTGGCCAAAAATTGGAAAATGAGTGGATGCCCTTCAATTGGGGAATGGCTGAGCAAATTGTGGTATATGTTGGTGATGGAATACTATTGTGCTCAAAGAAATGATGAACTGTAGGAATTCCATGTGAACTGGAACAACCTCCAGGAATTGATGCAGAGTGAAAGGAACAGAGCCAGGAGGACATTATACATAGAGACAGATACACTGTGGTAAAATCAAATATAATGGAATTCTCTACTAGCAGCAATGCAATGATCCAGGACAATCCTGAAGAACTTATGAGAAGGAATACTATCCACATCCAGAGGAAGAACTATGGGAGTAGAAATGCAGAAGAAAAAAAAACTGCTTGATCACATGGGTCAATGGGGATATGACTAGGGATGTAAACTCTAAAAGATCACCCTAGTGCAAATATCAGTAATATGGAAATAGGTCTTTATCAATGAAGACATGTAAAACCCAGTGGAATTGTGCATCAGCTATGTGAGAGTGGTGGGGGTAGGGAAGGGAAAAAACATGAATCTTGTAACCATGGAAAAATATTCTAAATTAACTATTTAAAGTTTTATTTCCAAAAATCTAAAAAAAAAAAACCAAACAATCAAAAACAAAAAAGCAGCATTAATATAGAAGTAGTAATAAAAATAATGAACAAAACATGATAAATCCCCAAAATTACCAGTAGAGATCTCCAAATATGCTCAAGAACTCAATCAGTAAACAGTACTTGAACTGTATCTCTAATTAGAGACTGATATCACAGCCAGACTGCAATCCCATGCCTTCTCATCTATTTCTTTCTTCTTCTTTTTTTAAACCCTTACCTGCCATCTTAGAATGAATACTGTGGATTGGTTCCAAGGCAGAAGAGCTGTATTGGCTAGGCAATAGGGGGGATTAAAGTGACTTGTCTAGCATCACAAAGCTAGGAAGTGTCTGGTATCAGATTTGGACCCAGGATCTCCCCATCTCTTGTCCTGGCTCTCAATTCATTGAGTCACCCAGTTACTCCCCCTAAATACACACTTATTTCTTAAGTTTCTAGAAGGTCTTTTTTTTATTGGTGTGAGTGCTGACCCAATCAATGGCATCAATAGAGCCTGTTGGTTAAGCATTTTAGCCTTCCTGCTTGGGTCTCACTATTATTGCTACTGCTACTCCTACTACATCTATTGGGTCAACATGTCAGACTTTCTGCTAGGGTCTTACTACTATTAGTACTACTTACTATAAAATCTTGCTGCTTCCCAGTTGGTCTGGGGGATTCCATTCAAAATGTTCCCTGGAATGCATGTCTAATTATTTCCCCCTTTAATAAACAATCTTTTAACTCAACCAGGACTCCTCTTTATTTGGAGGGCTATTTTTCTATGTCGTACTCATTGTTCTAAATCCATTATATCTGTCCAACTTCTGTTTGTTTGTGTGTGTGTGTTGGATTTCTTGTGGTCATCAAGAAGACAAGAAATTTCCTACTTCTACCTTCTTTAGGAGATACCTCTCTCCTCTTGTTAATTACTCTCAAGATTATATAGTAAACTTTTTGGTTGGTGTCAATAGTTATTTTCTCCTTTACCCTGTTTTGGCACCTCCTATCACATTAATTCCTTGATTTGTTTTCATTTCTTTGATTAAGGAAATGGAGACTTTCTAATATACATTTGATTTTCAGTTAAATTCATAATGTATATTTATTGTTCTCTTTACCTGGCCAATATGGCATTGAAATTTTGGGCCAGTTAGATATTGATGTAGTCTTTCAGTGCCTTTCTTTAAACCTTCCATAGCTCATAGGTTCATATACTTACAGACTTAGAAGTGAAGGTATCTTCAATCCTATCACTTGACAAAAGAAAAACTTCATACCAGAGGAATTAATAACTTGCCTAGCATCACAATGCTAGTGAATATTTGAGGGGAGATTAAGATCCAGGACTCCTGTCTCCAAAGCCAGAAAGTCAATTAATAAACTCTATATTTATTTAGATCCACAAAGATTTCCATTTGCTTTGGCTTTCCATATGCTTTTCTTTGGCTCAAACAATAAATTTAGAGATGGCTGAAGTGATTTTTAAAAAAAAAAATCATAGCAGGTTTGCACAGAAGACTGTGTTTGGGGGAGAGATGGGCCAAAAAGTTAATTAAAATAAATTAACATATATTAAATACCTGCTGTATGCCCAGAATTGTGCTCCTTTATATAATAACACAAAAGTCCCCTAAGGACAAGGATTATTTCACTTGTCTTGGAATCCCCAGTGTTTTAATACAGTGCCTGGCACAGAGTGGATGGATGTTGAGTAATGCTTGTTGACTGACTGGCTAAAATGAAACAGGGTTAAAAAAGAATTAAGTGATTTATCTGCGATCACACAGTTGGTGGGGTGTTTGATGCAGGAATTAAACCCAGCAAAAGAAAAGCCATTAGGGAATTAATTTCTCTTGCTGCTGCCACTAATAAAGATTGTGCTAAGCTTTTTTTCTTTGTTTATATTGCCATGCAAAAACACTTCTATATTGATAATTGTTGTAAAAGCACACGCTCATATATAACCAAAGCCTCAAAATAAAACCAAATATGTAAAATAAAACCACAATGATGTGAATGACGACTCAACAGTTCTTTCTCTGGAGGAGGATGACATTTCTGTCTTTCAGAATTATCCTAGATAAGTGTATTGTTGAGAGTAGCCAAATTTTCACAGATATTCGTTGTCCAATATTGCTGTTGTTATATGCAAGATTCTCTCAGTTCTGCTTATTTGCTCTGCATCAGTTTCCACACATCTTTCCATTTTTTTTCTGAAATCATCCTATTTTGCATTTCTTATAGAACAAAAGTGTTTCATCCCCAATATATACCACAATTTATCCAGCCATTCCCCAATTAATGGACATCCTCTCAATTTCCAATTCTTTGCCACCACAAAAAGAGCAGCGATAAATATTTTTGTTCAAGTAGATCCTTTTCCCTTTTTAATCATCTCATTGGGATACAGACCCGATAATGGCATTACTTCATCAAAGGATATTACACAGTTTTATAGCCATTTGAGCATAGTTTCAAATTGCCCTCCAGAATGGTTGGATCAGTTTACACAACTACACTAACAATGCATTAATGTCCCAATTTTGCCACATCCCCTCCAATATTAACCACTTTCCTTTACTGCCATTTTGGCCATTCTGATAGGTGTGAGGCAATACCTCAGCATTGTTTTAATTTGCATTTCTTTAATAAAGAGGGATTTAGAACATTATTTTTTCATATGATTATTAATGGTTGGATTTCTTCATCTGAAAATTTCTTAATTCATATCTCTTGACCATTTGTCAATTGGGGAATGCTTGTATTCTTATAAATATGAAGTTTATGTATAAACTTGAGAAATTAGACCTTTATCAGAGACTTTTTCCATAAATTTTTTCCAGTTCATTGTTTCCCTTTTAATCTTGCTTAGATTACTTTTGTTCGTATAAAATCTTTATAACTTAATATAATCAACATTATTTATTTTATATCTTACAGTACTCTATCTCTTGTTTGGTCATAAATTTTTCCCTTCTCCAAAGATCTGCTAGATAAACTATTCTGTATTCCCCTAATTTGGTTATGGCATCACTCTCTATATCTAAATCATATATCCATTTTGATCTTATCTTGGCATAGGGTGTGAGATAGTGGTCTTATATTTAGCTTCTGCCATACCATTTTCCATTTTTTCACAGCAGTTTTTGTTAAAGACTGAGTTCTTATTCCCAAAGCTGGGATCAATGGGTTATTCAAACACTAGGTTTCTGTTTTGATTTTTTACTTTTTATTTACACCCACATAATGTGTATCTAATCTGTTGTTTTGATGATTGTTTCATTATAGTACAGTTTGAGATATGGCACTGCTAGGCCACTATCCTTCACATTTTTTCATTAGTTTCCTTGATATTCTTGATCTTTTGTTATTCCAAGATGAATTTTATTATTTTTTCTAGTTCTATAAAATAATTACTTGGGAGTTTGATGAGTATGGCACTGAATAAATGAATTAATTTAGGCAGAATTATAATTTTTATTATATTAGCTTGGCCCACTCATGAGCAATTAATATTTTTCCAATTGTTTAGATCTGACTTTATATGTGAAAAGTGTTTTGGAATTGTATACATATAATCCCTGTGTTTATGTTGGCAAGTAGATTCCGAAGTATTGTTTAGAGTGATTTTAAATGGATTTTCTCTTTCTAATTCTTGCTGCTGTACTTTTTTGGTAATATATAGAATTGCTAATGATTTATGTGGTTTTATTTTGTATCCTTCAACTTTACTAAAGTTATTATTTAATTTAGTGGGTTTTTTAAGTTGATTCTCTAGGATTCTCCAAGTATATCATCATTTCATTTGTGAAGAATCAGTTTAGTTTCCTTGTTGCTTACTTTAATTCCTCAATTTCTTTTTCTTTCCTTATTGCTAAGGCTAGCATTTATAATACAATATTAAATAAGAGTGGAAATAATGAGCATCCTTGCTTCACTCCTGATCTTTTTGGGAAGGCTTCTAACTTCTCCCCATTGCATATGATACATGATGAAGGTTTTAGGTATATACTACTTATCATTTTAAGGAATGACCCATTTGTTACTATACTTTCTAGCATTTTTAAATTTGTTTTTAAATTTCATATTTTTTAAATTTTATTTAGTTGATTCATTTAGAGCATTTTCCAGGATTCCAAAAATCATGTTCTTTCCCTTCCCTCCCTATAACCCCCTCTGATATCTGACACATAATTCCACTGGGTTTTACATGAGTTTTTGGTCAAGACATATTTCCATACTATTGATATTTATACTAGGGTGATCATTTAGGGTTTATAAATCCAGTCATGTCCCCATTGACACAAGTGATCAAGCAGTTGCTTTTCTTCGGTGTTTCTATTCCTACCGATTTTCCTTTGGCTATCGATAGTATTCCTTATCATAAGTCCCTCTGGATTGTCCTGGATCATTGCATTGCTACTAGAAGTCCATTACATTCGATTGTACCACAGTGTATGAGTCTCTGTGTACAGTGTTCTCCTGGTTCTGCTCCTTTCACTCTGCATCAATTCCTAGAGGTCATTCCAGATCATTATTGCTTTGAGCACAATAATATTCCATCACCAACAGATACCACAATTTGTTCAGCCATTCCCCAATCGAAGGGCATCCCTCATTTTCCAATTTTTTTGCCACCACAAATAGTGCAGCTATGAATATTCTTATACAAGACTTTTTCCTTATTATCTCTTTGGGGTACAAACCCAGCAGTGCTATGGCTGGATCAAAGGGCAGTCTTTTAGTGCCCTTTGGGTATAGTTCCAAATTGACCTCCAGAATGGTTGGATCAATTCACAACTCAACCAGCAATGCATTAATGTCCCGACTTTGCTACATCCCCTCCAACATTCATTACTTTCCTTTGCTGTCATGTTAGCCAATCTGCTAGATGTGAGGTGGTACCTCAGAGTTGTTTTGATTTGCATTTCTCTGATTATAAGAGATTTAGAACACTTTTTCATGTGCTTATTGATAGTTTTGATTTCTTTATCTGAAACTTGCCTATTAATGTCCCTTGCCCATTTATCAACTGGGGAATGGCTTGATTTTTTGTACAATTGATTTAGCTCTTTATAAATTTGAGTAATTAGACCTTTGTCAGAGTTTTTTGTTATGAAGATTTTCCCCCAATTTGTTGCTTTCCTTCTAATTTTAGTTGCATTGATTTTGTTTGTACAAAACCTTTTTAACTTAATGTAATCAAAATTATTTATTTTATATATTGTAATTTTTTCTAACTCTTGCTTGGTCTTAAAAATCTTTCCTTTCCCAAAAATCTGACAAGTATACTGTTTTGTGTTCACCTAATTTACTTATATTTTTATTCTTTATATTCAAGTCATTCACCCATTCTGAGTTTATCTTGGTGTAAGGTGTTAGATGATGACCTAAATCTAATCTCTCCCATGCTGTCTTCCAATTTTCCTAGCAGATTTTGTCAAATAGTGGATTTTTGCCCCCAAAGCTGGGATCTTTGTGTTTATCATAGACTGTCTTGCTGAGGTCACTTACCCCAAGTCTAGTACACTGATCCTCTCTTCTTTCTCTTACCCAGTACCATATTGTTTTGATGACCATTGCTTTATAGTATAATTTGAAGTCTGGTACTGCTAGGCGACTTTCCTTCACATTTTTTTTCAGTATTTTCCTTGATATTCTTGATTTTTTGTTCTTCCAAATGAACTTTGTTGTAGTTTTTTCTAATTCAGTAAAAAAGTTTCTTGGTACTTTCTAGAATTTTTAATAGCAGTGCATTTTTAAATTTGTCAAGGGCTTTTTATGCATCTATTGAGATGATAATGTGATTTTTGTTGGTTTGATTATTGATACAGTCAGTTATGCTGATAGTTTTCCTAATATTAAACCATATCTGCATTCCTCATGTAAATCTCACCTGGTCATAGTGACTGATCCTTGTGATATACTGCTGTAGTCTCCTTGCTTAGTATGTTATTTAAAATTTTTTTCATGTATATTCATATATGAAATTAACCTATAATTTTCTTTCTCTGTTTTTGTTCTTCCTGGCTTAGGTAACAGTACCTTATTCATTCCACAAAAATAATTTGGTAAAGATTCCTTCTCTGACTATTTCCCCAAATATTTCATGTAGTATTGGGATTAATTGGTCTTTAAATGTTTGATAGAATTCACTTGTCAATTCATCTGACCTTGGCGATTTTATTTAGGGAGTTCATTGATGGCTTGCTCAATTACTTTTTTTTTTGAGGTGGAATTATTTAAGGATTTTATTTCTTCTTTTGCTAATCTGGGCAATTTGTATTTTTATAGATAGACATCCATTTCACTTAGATTGTCATATTTATTGGTATATAATTGGGCAAAATATCTCCTAATAATTGTTTAAATTTCCTCTTCATTGGTGGTAAGTTCACTCTTTTCATTTTTGATACTGATTATTTTTTTCTTTCCTTTTTAAATCAAATTAACCCACACTGTCTATTTTTTAATAAAACCAACTCCTAGTCTTATTTATTAATTCAATAGTTCTCTTTTATTTTCAATTTTATTTACTCTTTTAATTTTTGGGATTTCCAATTTAGCCTTTAAATAAGGGTTTTTAATTCATTCTTTTTTCTAGTTCTTTTAGTCGCATGCCAAATTCATTGATATGCATTTTCTCTATTTTATTGATGTAAGTCTTTAAAGATATAAATTTTCCCCTAAGTACTGCTATGGTTATATTGCATAAATTTTGTCATGTTGTTTCCCTGTTGTCATTCTCATTAATGAAATTATTGACTTTTTCCATAATTTGTTGTCCCATCCTTTTTTAGCATTAGATTATTTAGTCTTCAATTATTTTTATTCATCTTTCCATTGAACTTTATTGATTATAATTTTATTAGATTATGATCTGAAAAGTATGCATGTTATTTCTGCTTTTCTCCATTTGGTTGTGAAGATTTTATGCCTTAATACATGGCCAGTTTTTCCATAAAAGCCATTTATACTGCTGAAAAGAAGGCATATTCCTTCCTATTGCCATTCAAATCTCTCCAAAGATCTATTAGTTCTAACTTTTCTAAGATTTCATTACTTTCTTTACTTCTTTCTTATTTATTTTTTGGTTTGATTTATCTAGATCTGAATGGGGGGAGTTGAGGTCCCCCAATAGTATAATCCACACTAAGTTTTTAAGAAAAATTCATCATTTTTGTTAAATCTAAATATGAATTAAAATTTTTTTTTGTAATTAAGGTCTGGGAAGAGATAATGATATCCACCGTGACCTTTGGCATATTAAAATAAGAAATTAAAAATAATACATTAATCCAGGCCAGAAGTCAGGAAGACCTGGGTTCAAATCTGACCTCTGACATTACTTACCTGGGTACCCTGGACAAGTTACTTAATCCAATTTGCCTAATTGTCCTTTTATCTTAGATTGAGTTGTAACTAAGGCATAAAGTAATGGTTTTTAAAAATACATTAAAAAAAAACAGTGATGTCAAACCTAAATAAAAATGGAAGCCACTAAATTGTACTTAAGGGTTCTTGTAGGTAGTATATTGACTTAAGAAACCACATATTAAATAAAATAATCTATCTTCTGCTGTAATTTTATTTGTTAAATTTTCCCCCAATTATATTTTAATCTGGTTGGGCCCCACTCTGTTCTACAGGTCTACTTTTAATTTTTTTTTTTCCTGTGGAGGTGGGTACCTTCCCCATTAATGCAATCCACAGCCCCTTAGTAACTTTGGAGATCATCTGTCAGAATCAGAAAAGTCATCATAGTCCATTTGGGGATGACCTCCCCTCCCCCCAACAATTCAGCTAAGCTGATCATTGCATAACAGGCACCTCAGTTGTTCCTGGTCCTATTCTTGAATGTGTTCCAGCTTGGTAAGACCTTCTAACACTAATGCTTTAATAACCTTGATTTTGAGAACCTAGGGTAGATGATGTACCACAATGGGCATGGAAACAGGCCTTTGGTTACATTAGAATATTTCATTCACCAGACATTTAATTGCATATCTGTCATAGAAAACTCTCTTATAAAAAAGTCATTGATAAGCAATGATGGTAGCAAACACTATGCTAAATGCCTTCATGAAAGTTTCCTTTGATTAACCCATCTGTATTATAAAAGGCCAATAAATTCAGTACTTCTAAGATACACAAACCCAAAGAACTGAAATAAAATAGTAAAAATCTCAACAATGGTTCTGTGGCTTGATTTATCTGGAAGAAACATGGGGAAAAATCAATGCAGTACAGTATTTTAAAATTCCCATGGCTAAAATGGAGGTCATACATTACAGCAGTTCAGGAACCAACAATTGAGCCTGGGGTTCAAATACTGACTCTAAGACATTCTGGCTGTGTGACTCAGGGCAAGTCACTTAAACCCTTGTTACTTCTGGGAATTCCCTAAGACTATAAATTTCAGAAAAGCATCTATTTTGATGGTGAGTTTTCTATACCAGAAACAATCTGTACTTTTGAAGAAATTACAGTCTGGACCCACTCCCTCTCCCACTGAGAAATCAAATGAATAGCAAGTTAATTCCTCAACTGTAGAATAGGGATACCCAAGAGAAGGAAATGGCAAAGCACTCTAGTATCTTTGCTAAGAAAAACCCCATAGTCCATGGGGTTAGAGTTGGATAGGACTGAGTAACAACAACATGTGAGGAGTTGTGCTAAATTCTGGGAATGCAGACACCAACAGAAAGGTTGTGTTTTATTAGTGTTGAAATGGATAAAAGGACTGAACCTGGAATCAGGAAGATTTTAACTCAAACACAAAACAATTAGATACTTCTGAGTTGTGTGATCCCAGGACAAAGCAAAAAAAAAAAAAGTTATTGTTTGCCTACATTTTTCTCTTCTGTAAAATGGGGATGAAGCAGGACTTCATCTTACATGACCAATATGTTCCAAGAGCTTTTTTATATGTTGAAAAATCTGTCATCACAGTGAACTCCATTATTTAATAAGCTTTTCTTATACACAAATACTTTACAATTTTTCTTAGACTTGTAGGAGCTACCAACATCACTACTCTTGTACTTTGGGGCCATTCTTTTACCTAAAAGCATTAATGAAATCTAGAGTAGCAGTGCTCTGACTCATATGGGGGAGTGAATGCCAATCAGGTATAACCAAATTTGAGTTTGTTGAGTTCTGGAGAAGCAGGGTCCTACTATAATTATAGTGCTTCTCTCCCAGGGTGGTTATGAGGTTTCAATAAGATAATATTTTTAAACCATGTTGTGACAGCTAGCTACTTTTAGAAAAACAATTCCTGTCCTCAAGGAATTTACATTTTAATGGGGCCAGATTTACACATAAAAGACACAAAGAGGAGGAAATGATCAGACAAGGTAGGGAAAAAAAGTATAGAAAATCAGTTTTTGAGGCCAAGAGAGTAATAAAGAAATGCTTGAATTGAACACTTTCTTTAAAATGAAGATTTTAGGAAGGGCTGACTAATTAGAAGAAAAGGCTAATAATTATTTCAGAAAATCTGCATGTTATCCTAATGTCTACACCTAGCCAATACTGATGGTAGGGATTATGTCATATCAATCAGTGGACATACAATTAAGCTGCTAAAATGTTACAGGCAATGCTGTTATTTCTTTTGTTAATATTCTTTAAATTGAAATCCTTTTTAAAATAGAGATGCAGCTGATGGAAAATTAGAATCTTTGGTTCTACAATTGAATATAAAGTTTCTCAAACCTTTGTTTCCAAGGAAGAATATTAATCCATGTGTCCTGAGGAGCATACATGACATATCAGGGTGCCACCTCAACACAAACAGAATCCAGGAAGCTAAATTTTAAATGCATGCTGTTGAATCTTGAAAGAGAGGGAACCTGTGGAGGGGAAACATGGAAGCTTTTAATGCTTCCCTCCAATTCTAGGATTGCAAGTGGGAAGTTAATAGCCAAGCTGGGAAACCTAAATGAAATCTAATTCTCAAGACAACTGCTCAAGTCTTAAAACTCTGGGACCCCATACTAGTCTCAATTTTCAACCAAGAGTGGAAGGAGTGTTCTCAGCAGTCTGTAGATTTCCTACTTATTCTAGTCTTTATTGATTTAATGAAAGTTTGTAGAAACCAGGGCTCTCAGCAGGTGATATTCTATTCTTGCAACTTTCATCCTATCTCTGTAAATAAGTGATGTTGAGGAATATGTCAACCTTTTTCGACTGAGTCCCCCAAGCTCAAACTTGCCAGAACAAGGTTTAATTAGATTCTGCTACCATTTGGGCAAAATGAAGCAAGTGTATGGAATGACTTTGCGTGTTCCTTTCTCCACTTAATTAACAATGAATCGTGAATGAGTAAAACAAGCATTTATTAAGCACCTAACATGGCAAAATACTTTGTAAGGGGTCAGAGGATTTCCAGTGGCCATTTTGATTCATGTGGCTAATCTTTTGGGGGAAAAGCAAAAAGACGTAGGTACATAGGAGTCAGAAGGTACCTGGGCCAAAATAAGTTGAAATCCATGTTCTAGTCCAATAGCACCACCCAACCTCTTTGAGTTAGTTTCATTTGTAAAATTAATGAAGTTGGACTAAATTCAGTGACATGGCAAAGTGACAAGAACATTAAATTTGGAGTTAGAGGGGGTGAAGAATGGTGGTGGTACCTGAGAAGCTCCTCAGGTTCTTCAATTTCTAGACTTTACTAAATTTACTAGAGGAGCTCAATCTATGACCATTTATGGGTCTCTTTAAACATCTGGGGTTCAGCCCTGCTTCCTGCCCGCCCCCCCAAAAAAACACAACCTCGGGATGGGGAGTCGGAGGACCTCTTTGGAACCTCAGCTTCTTCCTAGCAGCCAACCCAGTCCCCATTACCTACCCCTCTCCTTGGACCTCCCTGCCCCCGGCTGCGTCACAAGCCCCTGGAGAATACTCATACAACCCCTGGTTCTGGAGCCGAACTCTGGCTTCACACACTGGGAGCACAACCCAGCCCTCTGATTGGCTGTTGCCCAGGGTAACCAGGGACGCTGTGGGCACGCGGGGGCCCCCGGCCAGTATTTGAAGCAGCTCGGGCCCCGCGCTCTCCTCAGTCCGGCCTGGACCGGCGACCACACTGGCACCTGAGCTGAGAGAGAGGGTGCAGCAAGGTAACGCGCTCCCCCGGCCCACCCCCAATCCCCACCCCCGCGTTACCGCGGAGACGGGCTTGTGCCGGAACAAGGAGCGGGGCTCACAGCGCGTAGCTCACCAATAAACTCCCCTCCCCCCGACCATCCTTACTCAGCCCCCCTGTCCCACCCATCCATCCATCCATCCATCCACTCACCTAGCCTGGGAGAGGCAACTACTCAGGTGTGAAGGCAAAGAGGAGGAAAAAAGAAAGAAGTTAGGAAGAAAGGACAGGACGAGCGATCACCCCCTGGTGGGGGCGCGAGGAATAGGGGACCCTTTGGAGAGACGAAGGCGAGACCGCAGAGGGCAAGCACACGTGAGGCGGCGGCGGCGGCAGAGAGGAGAAAGAGGCGCGAGGTGCCCAGGGGCCACCCAAGATCTTGGGAGTCGCCCCTCCTCGCCCAGAAGGGGGCCCGTCCAGCAGCATCCCAGAGTCCTCGACGTGGTTGACAGCTGCACGGAGAAGGCATGGCCCTGGCCCTTGACCGACGGGCGGATCCCCTGAACCTAGGCGGCGGCTGGGCCTCCCCGTCGCCACTCCCTCCCTGGTCTCCGTGCCACCGACGGCGGAGAAGCACCGCCATGTCGCGACGGCGCCACCGCTCTGGACCCAAGCTGGAGTATGAGGAGCTGCGCAAGCAGGCGAAGCACCAGCATGAGGCAGGCCCGCAGTGGCCCCATACGCAGCGGCGCACTGAGCGTCCGTCCAGCCCCACCTGCTGGGGCCCCGGGGCCTGCTGGACCCCGGGCCCGTGGCGTTGCCCGCCTGTGGAGGTGTGGAAGCCCCCGGGCCGGGTGCAGGTGGTGCGAGTGTACGGATTGCGGCCCGCCTGTTCCTGCTGCTGCTCCTGCTGGAGCGGGCCTGACAAGCCCGGCTCTGGGCGGCCCTACCGCAAGAAGAAGAAGAAGCGCTGGGGGCGCAAGGGCCGTGGTGTGCGGCGTGGCCATCCCCGCCGCCCCCTGCAGAGTAGCCCAGCAGTGGACCTGAGTGCCCTGCTGCGCCCAGTGAATCTGTATGGACGTCGAGCGCCCGGCATGCGAGCCCCGCGCAACACCACACAGTTCATAATGAACCAGGTCTACGAGGACATGCGCAAGCAGGAGAAGCAGGAGCGCCAGCAGGAGGCCCTGCGAGCCCGCCAGGCCGCCGCCGCCGCTGCGGCAGCTGCTGCAGCTGCGGCTACAGTGGGGCAGGAGCAAGGAGTCCCAGCCGTGGCTGCCACGTCCCGCCCGGAGGGCAGTGCCGGGGCGCTCCAGCCGGTTCGAGGAGGAGGCGAGCAAGACAAGGAAATGCAGCTGCTGCAGGAAACTTTCTACAGCTTCGTTCAGAAGCAGCTCTACTGCCTCGTGCCCAGCCCTGCGGCCAAGGCGGCCATCCAGGAGGACGAGGATGAAGATGAGGAGGAAGAAGAGGAGGAGGAGGAGGAGGAGGAAGAGGAAGAAGAGGAGGAGGAGGAAGATGAAGAGGAGGAGGAGGAAGATGAAGAGGAGGAGGAGGAGGATGAAGAGGAGGAGGAGGGGCACCTGCTCCACCTGTCTTTGCAGCAAGACGGAATGGAGGAGGAGAGAGAGGAGGAGGAGGAGGAGGAGAAAGACGAGGAGGAAGAGGAGAAAGAAGAGGAGGAGGAGGAAGAGGACAATGAGGAGGAAGAGGAGGAGGAAGAAGAGGAGCGGTATGAAGAGGAAGAGGAGGAATCAGAGGAGGGAGATGAGGAGGAGGAAGAATTCCAAGAAGATGAGGAGGAAGAGTTGATGAAAGAGGAGGATGACATTGAGGAAGAGGAGGAGATGGAGGAAGAAGAGGATTACCAGGAGGAAGAGCAGCTGCAAGATGAGGACCAACAACCTCTAGAAACCCCTCTCACCAGCCCGGCAACACCTGAAGAAGAGCCAGAAAACATTTTGAACTGTCATTTTTTAGCTCGAGAACGGAGAATTGCCCAAAAGCTCCAAGAAAGATGCCCAATGATTGTGCAGAAAGTTCTGTGTTAGACTGAGGAGAGGGAAGGATGAATAGGATGGAACTGATTCTTTGGCTAAAATGAAATTAGCAGCTAAAAAAATCTAATATAAAAGTGAGTTCCATGAATAAATATTATCTATGCACATCCCTCCTTTGTAAAATTGTAAAATGATTAAAAAACATTAATGTGTTTGTGTGTGAATATGGTTAGGGGGCAGGGAGGTCCCCAATGGGGGGATTATAGTTGCAATTGCTTTATAAGAACACATTTTTTTTAACTACAATAGTTTAGATTTTGTTTTTCCACTCCCACTCCCACCCTACCTGCCCATAGGGCTCCAAGCCAGGGAAAATTAGCACTTTTCTTTTTTGGTGTCTTTTTGTTGTTTTTGGACCTGTGAAAAATGTTGGAAGAAAAAAATATTGTAGAAATAAGACCTCAGAAAATATATCTTCTAGCATTCTTGTGAACTTTTAAGTTTTTTTTTGTTTTGTTTTGATTTTGCTTTTAAATTTAAGCATCACTGGAACTTTAAATATTTAAAAAGTACATGCCACTTGGCATTGAACATTGAATGCATATGAAAACATCTCCCCACTGGCCCTTTGAAAATAGTTCAATTGAGACCATATGATAAAATATTCAGTTTTGCTACTATGTACCTTTTGCCCCCCCAGTAGGCTTTTGCAACTTTGAGAGCTCATTTTTGTGGGTTTTATTGTTGGTAACCCCATCTGTAGTGTCTTGTGGCATTGCTTATTTGTATTCCTTGTTCCACAGTGCCATGGATCTTCTTCAGAAGAACATGAAGTTGCTTCTGTGTATATGGTTCTCTGCCATGGCCTCAGCAATCCATAATCCATGAATGGAGAGGATTCCCCATGGTCAGATGTCAAGTACTGCAACTTGCACATCTGGTTAAATTTCCAGGTAACTGCAAAAAACAATGGAACATATATGTTGAAGCGGTGGTTCCTGGATGGATACTTTTCCGTGAACAAGTTCCGTGGATCCATGGTGAATGGTTTTTGAAGAATGGGTGTCTTTTGTTTTTTTTCTTTTTCTTTTTGAGAAATCACTTTTGGCCTTTTAAGGGGGAGGAACAAGCTGATTTTATTTTTATTTCCCAATTTTATAGGTTTTTTTAATTTATTTTTGTCTGGGGGTGGCTTTTTTTTCCTCCTGAAAAGGAGACTATAAATACAAAGGCCAGTTGAGGTGTATGTGAGGCGTGCATGTTTTATTGATTTAATAAGCTTGAAAAATGTTTTCCCCAAGCATTCAATTTTTAGAAATTAATTTTTTTCAAAGACTTTGATTTCCATAATTTATTAGCAGATTTCTACAACATCTTTCTAATGTAACCCTCAGATGAAGAATAAGAACTTGTATGCTACTCACTAAAAAACTTTCTACTCTACAGATGTATTTAGGAAAAAAAAAGAAGTCTAATATGCAAGAGGAGACGTCAACCTTTTTAAGAGACACCTTGTAGCCGGGTATGGTGGCACATGCCTAGGTGTTCCCTGCTACTTGGGGAGACTGAAGCTGCTGGGCTGATGGGATCACTTGACAAGTTCCAGAGTGTTCTGAGCTTCAGCATGTGACTAAAATCTATCAGGTGGTCCCCACTAATTTTGATATTAGCATTCCTATGGTGAGCCCCAGGGAGGCTAAATTAGACCACTAGGCTGCCTTAAGAGAGTGGGGCAAACTAATCCCAGGTTGGAAAAAATGGAGCAAGTCAAAGCTAATTTGCCAATTATTTGGGGATTAGGGATTTTCTTAGAGTGGAAGATAGGGATATCCAAACTCAAAACAAAACAGAAACTGTTGTTTTCAAGAAAATATTTTTTGCAAAAATCATAAACCTAGAACTGGAAAGGGGGCCTCAGAAGCTATCCAACTCTTCATTTTACACATAGGGAAACTGAGGCCTAGATAGGAGGTGAAGTATACTTATCCAAGGTCAATTTGTAAGCATCAGAAGCAGAATTTAAACCCCAGTCTCTTTGACTTGAGCCAACTTTTTCCACTTTATCATTCAGCATAATTCTTATCCAATATTTATGAAAAAATTACCAGTGACAATAGTATCTATTTCTACTTACAGAATTCAGAGTATTTTAAGACTGCTCATGGATATGATTTGAGCTTCTTTATCAGCTCTACCATTCTGTAAGAGATTGAACTCTGTGCCTTTCTATAAATGTGGAGGTTCTGAAAATATGATTTTCAGAACTAAAGAATTTAGAATTTGGGGGACATTAGATATGGTCCATAAGGGGCAGTAGAGTGGGAGAAGTAAATTGAAAACTGCTCTGATATGCAGTAAAATCTGACATCCATCAGCAACTCAATAGCAATTCACATTCATTTAAGATTGCAAATTGTTTTTGACATGACCACCCTCTACCCTCTCAGTTCACATAAAGAATTCTAATCCTATTTTACAGATAAGTAAACAGATTCCAAAAAATAAAGTTATATTACATAGCAAGTGTCAGAAGAGAAAAGGGCAAGTAATTCAGATCTTCTAATTTCTATGCCATTCTTTTGGAAATCTTTATTCATAAGATCATGGGATTTAGAGATGAAATCATATAGACCAGGAGTTCTCCAAATTTGATCCAGGGACCCTTGGAAAAGGTCCTTGAGACTTTTTCCCTAACAAATATTTTTTTCCTAATTAACTTTTTTTCCTAATACTAAACCTTTTTAGTTTCTTGTTGTAGTATATATGATTCACATAAAGAAAAGCTCTTTGGGAAGGAAGAGAGTTGCTCAATAATTTTTAAGAGATCAAAAAAATTGAGAATTCTTCATTTAAATGTGAGTTGTAACGTGACCCAGAGAAGTTGTGACTTAAAGGTGACACAGAGTAAAAGGCAGAATTTGAACTTGGGTCCCTTAACTCCTGAATCAGTGCTCTCATGTATAATTTACATTAAATAGTGCTGTTGGGGCTAAGAAATGCAGTTAATTTTGTCGATGTGACTCTAATTATACTGAGCACAGTATAGGTGTTTAACTTGGGGGGGTGAGAGAGAGAGAGAGAGAGAGAGAGACTAAGAATAGAGAGTGGAGGGTATAAATAGACTGGAATAGATAAATAGAATAGAAAGATACATATACACATATAAATTTCGGTGATAAATTTGAAAGGAAAAAAATAACTGTAATCTGAACACTCTAAACTGAAAGCCTTATGTTCAAATCTGAATTTGAATGTTTAAACAAGCCCAATTAGCTACTTAACTACAAAAATTCAGAATTATAATATCACAGAATTCAGAGTTGGAAGGGGCCTCAGACTTGTATAATGAAATGATTTACTATGTTTCATATTTCCCTTTTATGGATCAGCTAAGTGGCCCAAATATAGAGTCCTCAACCTGGAGTTAGAAAGACTCATCTTCCTAAGTTCAGATCTGTCCTCATATACTTACTATATCCATGTGATGATGGGCAAGCCACATTTAACCCTATTTGTCTTAGTTTTCTCATCTATTAAAAAATCTGCCTCAATTTCCTCATGTGTAAAATAATTTGGAAAAGCACACAACATATTTTTGACAAGAAAACCCAAAATGAATTCATAGAGATTGTTGGACACAACTGAAAAATGACTAAACAACATATTAACCCCTGCATCCCACCCCAAGATCTTCAAATGATGTACAGAGTAACAGATCTTTATTTTTTTAAGGAATATAAAAAGAGACACCTCATTCCAGTCTCTCTCTCTCTCTCTCTCTCTCTCTCTCTCTCTCTCTCTCTCTCTCTCTCTCTCTCTCTCTCTCTCTATATATATATATATATATATATATATATATATATATATATATATTTAAATGCCCTTTCTGTCTTCATATTTTTCTCTTTTGGGATTTGAGTATATTCAATTAAGGCATAAAGACTCCCCCTCTGGTTAGAATTTTAATCTCAATTCTATAATCAGTTTCCTTAACAGGAAATATCTTAAACCACCAAAATTCCACACTTGTTTAGGGATAGGTACCTACCTATCTCTTAATTGAGACAGAATTCCCACCTAAAGCCATATTGTCTACCACTGCAGACCTACCATTTCTCTTAGAAGTCTTAGAATTGCTGAGAACCCTGAAGGATGCAGTGATTTACTTGGGGCCACACAGTCAGAATGGGTCACAAGTAAGATTTAAGACTCAGAAAAGAGGGGGGGGGGATAGATTTTTTAAAAGGGCAGTGGATGTTTCAGTGCAGCTAAGTGGCAGTGGATAGAGTGCCAGTCCTGGAATTGGGAGGATAAAGTTCAAATCTGTCCTCAAATACTTCCTTAGGGCCACTTCCTAAGTGACCCTGGGCAAGTCACTTAACTCCAGTTGCTTAGCCCTTGCCACTCCTTTACTCTAAAATTGCTACTAAGACAGAAGGTAAGAGTTTAAAAAAAATCTACCTAACAATTCTATGCTAGCTTCTGGTTAAATAAAGAAAGTCAAACTATAGTCACTGAAACAGGCAAAGCAGAGATAGAAGATATAATTCCTTATTCAGAATTAAAACCAGCTAAAAACAAACCTAAGAAGTAAAAGTGATGCCTTATTGGCCCCATCTTTCAAATACCAAAAATGTAAAAACCAGCAATATTTCAGCCAAATGAATTTCCTCTGCTATATTGTCTTGCTTAATCAGAAGACTCTTGTGACCACTTCAAATCACAGAGATTAATCATTCTACAGTTGGTAGGTAAAAGGAAACCAGATCTATATCGTATCTAACATTACACCAAAATAGCATTTTAGAAGACAAAAGGCCAATGTGATATCTGAAAGTGTTCTTAAGTAGAACATCTCCTACACATATTTGTTATTCTATTAGTTGCCATGGGGAGGGATAAAAAAAAAAACCCTAAAACTCTAGCTTAGGCAATGACAAAATCAGTTATTTCTATACACATATGCACTGAAAAAAATTCCATAAAGCAGGTATCGGTATTATAACTTTGTCCAAACAATGGATACCAGGAGAAAAAACCCTTTATCACTTTGAGAATTATGCCAAGGGCATCTAAATAGCAAGGGAGTTTCAAGTCTCTTCATTATTTTCTTGCCATCATTGGCATTTGAAGTAGCTTCCACATAGGCCAAATAAGAAGGAATGAACTTGTCATTAGGATCAAATTTATCAGATAGTTTTATGTTCCACCTTACTGTTTTTTATAGAAATAGTAATGACTCATTCCTATAGATCATTTATATATATATATATACATATATATATATATATATATATACACAAAGAGCTTCCCTCATAATATAACATTGATGATCAAAAATCTATCAGGAGATATGTAGGGCAGAAAGCAAAGAGCAAGTGAAAAGATTTTGTGATGATGAAATATTTGTATTCTAAATGTGACTGTCATGATATCACAGTTCATAGAGGGAGTCAAATTAGATAGAAATGTCTTGATCAGCTTAGAAGAAGAGGGAGGGAGGTAATCATATACTATGGAAGGAAATGGAAGGAAGGATGGGAGAATCTCTCTCACAAAACCTGGATACTCAAGTAAAATTCCATACAAGTGAGGAAGTTGATATTTTCAACTGAACTGGTCTAAGGAAGGTAGAGAAGATAAATAGCATAAATTCAATACAGAAATTAAGAATGGGAGAGCAACAGGGAAGGTACATTCACAGAGTTATTGGTTATGAGCAAAATGGGTGTGGAATGTGAAAAGAGAATTTATTTTATTTTTTAAATGTTTATCTTCGGTCTTAGGAATGATACTATTGGTTCTAAGATACAAGTGACTTGCCCAGTATCACACAGCTAGAAAATATCTGAGGTCATATTTGAACACAGGTTCTCCAATCTCTGTCCTCTGAGCCCTGCATTTGTCTGAAGAAAGATTTTAAAAGAAAGTATATAACTTGTTATTGGGTCTGGGTGAGGATAGTAAGTAGGGCAGGGAAACAGAAGCTAATTGCAGCAAGATTAGATTATCAGTGCCAAGCATACTCCTGTCCACAACCTTTCTCCCCATAATGAAAAGGGAGCAGGAAGCAAAGGGTTGGGGAGGAACTATAAGAGATTTGGATGAAGAGAAATCAAAACTAATAGTCATAACTATAAATGTGAATGAAACTAAATTACCCATAAAATGGAAAAAGATAACAATTGATTAGGAAGCAGAATCTGATAGATATTATTTGTAAGAAACATTTAATACAATATTAAAATAATGGATTAGAACAAAATCTATTTTACTTGCATTGAACTGACTATAGCAATAACAAAAATCAGGTAGCAAGTCATAATATCAATCTATCAACAAAGAATTATAAGGGAAATAGGAAAATTACATTCTTGGGGAACATATTATAATTTCAACAGCCTTAGTATTAATAAAAATGGTAATAGTAATAATAATTAGCAGTAAAATATTACTTTAAAGTTTTCAAAGTATTAAATTGTCTCATTTAATCCTTATAACAACCTTGTATGTAATAAGTGCTATTATTATGCCCATTTTATAGAAAAGGAAACTAAGGCAAATGGAAATGAAGTGAATAGCCTAATATCACCCAGCTAGTATGGTTTGAAATCAAGGGCAGCTAGATAGTGCAGTGGATAGAGAGCAAGTCCTGGAGACAGAAGGGTCCCAATTCAAATCTTG
Organism: Monodelphis domestica; assembly: GCF_027887165.1. Classification (NCBI taxonomy): domain Eukaryota; kingdom Metazoa; phylum Chordata; class Mammalia; order Didelphimorphia; family Didelphidae; genus Monodelphis; species Monodelphis domestica. Next base: position 74,070,381 of record NC_077231.1, on the reverse strand, counting down.
CCTCAGATAACTTCCTAGCTATGTGACTCTGGTCAAGTCACTTAACCTCAAATTGCCTAGCCTTTACCAGTCTTCTGCCTTGGAACTGATAGTATTGGTTCTAAGAAAGTAAAGGTTTCAGAAAAGGGATAAAAACAAAGTATTTTTGAACTCAGACCTTCCTAACTTTAGATCCTGTACTATATCTACTGTGCCATCTAGCTGCCCCAGAAGGAAGTATAAACCATGTGGACTCTATCCATCATACCATGTGTATATATGCACAAAATGATACAATGACTCTAATAATTAAAGAAAAAGCTAAATGGGTTACAGAGAAAAATAATAAAGCCTTAATAGTGTGGGACCTCTCTTTGTTACTGTCTCTCTATCTCTTGTCTGTCTCCATATATGCCTCTTTCAGATGTGGACAAATATAATTGAAAAAAGGGACCTAAATAGAATATTAGAAAACTTAGATACTCTAATAGATTACTAGTGCTTATTAAACACATATGTATAAAAGTACATAGATATTTCTGAAGCTGTTCATGGCAATTTTACAAATATTGAAATTATTTAAGACAGAAAAACTTCATAAGCAAATGGCAAAAGGCAATAATAGTAAAGATCTTTTATTGGCCACAATTTAATAATAAAATTATATTCCATAAGGGCCAATGAAGAAAGGATGAAAATTAACTGGAAACTAATGCAATCCTAAAGTGAATCAAAGACCAAATGATACATTTTCATAAAAGACAATGACAGGGCAACCCAATAATTTTGGGAAGATATAGTTTTAGAACAGTCCTTAGGAGGAAATGTCTCAAACAATTATGCCAACAAAAGAAAAAAAAATTAATGAATTGATCATGAAATAAAAAGAGAAGTCATGAATTACCCCCCCAATTAGACAATAAAATATAAATTCTCAATTAGATAAAAGATTAATAAAATTAAAAGCAAAAAATGAATAGCTATCAAAGGATTAATTTATAGAACTAGAAAAATAATAGCAAAATTCATCTGGAGGAACAAAAGGTGAAAACTATGAGGGAAAACAAGGGGAAAAAAAGAGGAAGAAGGAAGTGGAGTTTAATAAGGACTAGCTCTTAAACTACACTATAAAATAGTAATCAACTATTTGGTGCTGGTTATAATATACAGTGATCAGTGGAACAGAATAGATATTTAACATAAATAAGCAAATGAATCTAATAACATAATTTAGTTCCATGTATCAAAAAATCAGAGCTATTGGACAGAAGTCTAGCAGAAATTAAGTTTCAACTATACTAATACCATATACCAATATAATCACCAAATGAATAAACGACCAATATGTTAAAAAGACAAGTTATAATAAATTGGAGGAAAAAGTAAGAAATTGCCATTCTAATCTATGGATAGGGAATAAGTTAATCATTAAGCCAGGTGTAAGTTATCACAGAGGACAAAATGAACAATGTTTATTAATGAACTCTAAAAGTCTTTGTACAAACATACAATGCTGCTAAGATTAGAACTAGGTAACTGGAGGTAGGAAGAAGGAAGGCTTTATAAACATCTCTGACAAATATCTAATTTCCCAGATATATAATTACTTTAGATTTGTAAGAATGTCTCATCTTTGATGAATAAATGACCAAAGTATATAAATAGGCAAGGAAAAGAATCCATGCCATTTGTAACCATTATGAAAAATAAAAAGACAAAGGATCCAAATAAGAAAATGGCAAATTAGAGATATGCAAAGGAGAGAAACTTATATAGACTTTATTAATGTCCACCAGATTAGTAAAATGATAAAAAAAGAGGAAAGTGATGAGTATTGGAGAGGCGGTGGGAAAATAAGCACGTTAGTATACTGTTGGTGCAATCATGAATTGGTCTTGTCAGTCTGGAAAGCAATTTGGAGCTCTACTTAAAAAGTGATAGGATTCTTTATGCTTTTTGAACAAAAATGCCACTATTAGTCCTCTGCACATGCAGATATATACATATATATGTGTATATATATATATAGAGACAGACAGACAGACAGAGACAGAGACAGAGTCAGAAAGACAGAGAGACAGAGAGACAGAGAGAGAGAGAGAGCAAAGAATGGAGAAAAGAACCCATGCATAGAAATGACTACAGCAGCTCTTTTAGTTTTAATTGTTTTTCTTTTGTTGCCAACACACTGGAACCAAAGGAGTCTTCATTAACTAGGGAATGGCTAAACAGATTTTGACATATGAACATAAAAGACTATTATTATTTATGAATTGGTAAAAAGTTATGAGGGAAATCTGATATAACTAATAGAAAGTGATGCAGAGAGAAGTAGCTGAACCAGAAGAACATTTAAAAGCAACATTGAAAAAATGAATGATTTTGAAAGCTTTTAATTCTTATCAACTCAATGATCAACCATTATCCTAGAAGACTGATGAAGAATGTAGCCCATCTTTGGAGACACAGGCATTGGACCCAGTGAAGATCAAGTCATTTTTGGAAATATCAATATGAAAATTTGCTTTGCTTGACTTAAATATTTGTTACAAGATTGGTTTGGTTTTATTCATTGTGGGATGGAGAATTGGAGATAGAAAAATAAATGATTCACAACTAAAATAAATCATTTAAAATTTTAAAAGGAATAAGAAAAGCAGGAATTGAAGAATGTAAGGGAAAAGTCTAACACTGCCACAAAAATCTCAGAAGAAAAAAAAAAACAACCGAAAAAAAAAATTAAAAACTAAGAACACAGATAAAATTAACAGGTAACATCCTAAAATCATCAGGGAAAATGAGTGGTATAAAAACAAAAATGGCAAATATCTCTAAATAGATATTGAGCAACAAAGAAAATTACATTACTACCAGATGAATGAAACACAGAACCTTATAAGGGTTTCCCAGACAGCTTGGAATTTGAGAAAAATGTTGCAGAATAGTTAGAGATAAAAAAAGAATTGTGAGAGAAGAATTTAGATGAAAACACATAATAGGTTACTATGGCCTACATAGCACAAATAATTAGTAAAAGGAAAACAAAACAAAAGCCACTTTGAATCCATGGTGACCAGTTTCTGCAAAGAAGAAATGGAGAAAACAACAGATTGAGAACAGATAAACTAAAGTGAAGAACTAGAAACATTAACTAACCGTTGAAAGAATACATGACCCCTATATGATCAAAATGTATCCATTTCAGCCAAAATGTCTAGATAATGTAAGGACCATTTGCCTGCATGATGAGTTTAAAATAAATTAATGCAAGAAATAATATAAGAAAACAGCCAACAACTGAATACAATCCTTGCTAGAAGTATAGGTATACACAGAATATAAAGCATTGGTCAAAAGAATTTGTAGATCACCTCCAGGAAAATAAAGTAAAACAAAACACATTTAAACATCTTCATGCAGTAGTTAATTCTCTGGATAAATAATAAATTCTCTAAGCAATCAAGAGAAAGATTTTCAATAATAAGGAAATCATTTGAGTAACATCCAGAGCCTAGCATAAGTACCTGGTATTTAATAATTATTGACTATTAATATTCTATTCAACACTCACTAGAAACTGTAGAAGTAAAATGAATAGCATTCCTAATAGCAAAAAGACTAAATGCTTCTCAGAGTGAAAATCTGAACCTACTCATCAATGGAAGAGATAGACATTGAATAAAAGGCTTTGAAACATTGATTTTTTAAAAAGAAAGACATTATTCAACTCACGAACATCTCAACAGAAACAGAAGAAAGGTAAAATGTCATAAGTTACACATCTCCCGAGATCATTAAATGCAGTGTGGGGTGGGAGTACACCTAGAAATAGACATCTATGAAGTTAAAGAAATAGCACTAGATGTATGTAATTGAAGAATTTCTAAAGTACACAAGAAGATAGAGTAAAGCAGAATTTAAAGAAATGATGGAGGAAGATGATGCCTGAAATGTCATGGACTAAACCCCAAAACTCTCATCTCACTTTAGAGTTGAATCATTGCATTTGTTATATTTGATCCTAGAAGCAATAGGGAGCCAGTACAGCTTAGTGAATAGTATGGGGTATAATCATACCTGTTCTTTCAGAATGAATATGAGTTTGGCAGCTGAGTAGCAGATGAACTGGAGTGGGAGGAAACTTTTAGTTGGGAGACCAATCAGCAAGCTAGGAAATAAGATAGAAATGAAGTGATTAGGGTCTGAATCTAGGGTGACAATAATGTCACAGGAGAAAAATGGGTGCCATATATGAGAGATGTTATAAAGGGAAACTTAATAGGATTTAGTAATTGATGGGATATAAGGAATGAGAGAGAGAGAAAGAGAGAAGAGAGAGAGAGAGAGAGAGAGAGAGAGAGAGAGAGAGAGAGAGAGAGAGAGAGAGAGAAAGAAAGAGAGAGAGTGAGATATCAAGGATGACACCTAGACTGATGGTTTGGGTGATTGAGGATATGGTTCCCTCAACAGTAATAGGACATTTAGAAAGAGGGAAAAGGTTTGTGGGAGAAGATGAATTTTGTTTTGGGTACGTTGAGTTGAAGATATCTATGAGACCTTAAATTTAAGATGTCAAATAAAAATTTGGAGATGTGAGAATGGAGTTGAGAGAGGTTATTGCTGGATAAATAGATATGAGAGTCATTGTCTGCATAGATTTGAAAAGTCAATCTATAGGAAATGATGAGATTACCATCCAATGAGGGAAAAGCTGACAGAGGGAAGTAGGGACTAGTTAGGGAGAAGGTAAAGATAAGGTAAAGAGACACTATGGTAATAAAACTGCCTTAATACAGATTGAACAAACAAAATTATAGAGATTACATACTGTCTTAAAGGAAATAACAAAAAAATTCCAATTAAACAAAAATACTAGAAAAACAAATGGATGAAAGTACAAATGAAAATCTTAAACTTTAAATATAAAAGGATTAAAAATAAAATAAATTGAGATTGACATGTTGAATAAAGAAAACAAAATTCCACAATCTTTTCCTTAAAATAAATACATATGGGGAAAGCTGGGTAGCTTAGTGGATTGAGAGTTAAACCTAGAGACAAGAGGTCCTAGGTTGAAACCTGGCCTCAGACACTTCTCAGCTGTATGACCCTGGGCAAGTCACTTAACCCCCATTGCCTAGCCCTTACCACTCTTCTGCCTTGGAGTCAATATACAGTATTGACTCCAAGATGGAAGGTAAGGGTTCAAAAAAAACCCCATAAAATAAAAATAAATATAAGCCATACATAGAATACACACATACACCCCCACACAAACATATACATAAGTTTATATATATATATATATAAACATATATGCAAATAAAATTCATTTAAGGAAGTGGCTTTCTGGGAGAAAAAACTTTGTATAAAATTTATTGGAAAATGATTTGGCAAAAAAGATATTTAGACAACCAAGAGTAATTAATTTATGGTTAAATGCATTGTTCAATAGATAAGCCAGTTTTTAAAGAGTAATTGAAAACTATTGACAATCATATAAAGGAATATCTAATATATATATAAAGGAATGTGCCACATCAATAAAAATAAGAGAAATGTACTTCAGAAGCACCTTGAAGTTTTGCCTCACATTCAGCAAACTGGCAAAGACAGCAATGGTAATAGTCAATGTTGAAGGAAGACAGACTCACTAATGCAATGTTGGTGGACCTGTGAATAAGCAGGACTGTTCTGGAAAGCAATTTGGAATTATGTAACTAAAGGTGCTATAGTGTCTCTACCCTTCAACCCAGAGATTCTACTGTTAGACACATACCCCAGCTTAGTCATTGACATACTAAAAGGCTAGATCCATCAAAATAGTTATAGCAGCACTTTTTGTGGTAGCAAAGAACTGGAAAAAAATAGATGCCCATTGAATTGGGGCATGTCCAGAAAAAAAGAGATACATGTAACTTAAATGACAAATGTTTGATGGGGACATGATCGGGGATGTAGACTCTAAGCAATCACCCTGGTGCAAATATCAATAATATGGAAATAGGTCTTGATCAATGACACATGTAAAAGCCATTAACTATGGGAGGGGTTGGGGAGGGGAGGGAAAGAACATGAATCTTGTAACCATGGAAAAATATTCTAAGTTAATTATTCTAAGTTAATTAAATAATTTCCAAAACTTAAAAAGAAATGACAAATGTACTAAATACAGAAAAGCATGGGGATACAGGACCTGATGACGTCAGCAGAGTTAAGAGAACAAGATACACAATGACCTCAACAATCTAAATGGAAAGAAACAAGTAATCATCTATGTCTTCTCAAGAGAGAATATTGTGTGTGTGTGTGTGTGTATATATATATATATATATATATATGTGTGTGTGTGTGTGTGTGTGTGTGTACATTCAATGTGACAAAATGAATATATTGTCAATGAATTCAGAAAGTGAATCTCAATTTAGTCATAATGCAAAGCCTGCCTCAGGCTTATTTAACTCTGGGCAGATACTGCTCCACTAGAGGTCTTGGTTCTCCAGCAAAGTCAATAAAAGTCCTTTTTTATCACCAATAAATCAGTGGAGGGAAAAGGTAATAAAATGATTTATTTTTTGGAGTGGACAAGTGAATTTTTTGGAATAGGAAATTCTTAATGGGGAAATCCATTCTACCAATGTCCCTTAGGTATTTTTTCTCAGTTCTAGATGGTACAGTGTATAGAGAATTGGGTCCAGAGTCGGGAAGATCTGAATTAAAATCCAGCCATAGACATTCACTAGCTGTGTGACCCTAGGTAAGTCATTTGACCTCTGCTTGCCTCAGTTTCTTTGTCTGTAAAGATAAGATGATGAGAATAGCACCTACCTCCCAGAGATCTTGTAAGGATCAAATGAGAAAAGTATATTATATTATTATATATTATATATTATAATATACTATAAATAAAAATGATAAAATGCTTAGCACAGTGACTGACACTTAGCAAGCACTATATAAATGTTTATTTTTGTTAGTGCCTTAGACCTCTGATAGTTTGGAATAAGCTATGGACCTCTTCTCAGAATCATATTTTAAATATATGAAGGATTACAAAGGAAACCAACTATGTTGAAATATGGTTATCAAAAGCAAAGCAGGGAAATATATGTTCTATGATCATATATGTACAATATATCATATTATCTCTTCTTGGAGAGGAGGGAGGGAAAAAAGAATGAGACAGATTTTTGGACAGAGCTAATGTGAGAATTTGTTTCTCTTGGATAAGCATATCTATAATTTAGTACTTATAATAAATCATATATTATTGTTCTATCACATATTATGTTACATATATGTATATGTATACATATATATATATATAATGGCAAAAAGTCACTTAAATCCCCATTACCTAATCCTTATCATTCTTCTGTAAAATGGAAGGGGGAAGGGTTTATAACATTTTTAATGAAAAAAAAAAAGAATGAGAATGTGATTTACAACCGTGTAGTAATATCCTTAAAAATGCCTTAGGTTCCAGTGAGAATATTCATCATTAGAAATGTCAGACACATTAACAGACATGAGACATTATGTTAGAAATATAACTCTACCACAAGAGACAGGGGTGTTCTGTCATGTGGATTCCCTATACTCAAAGTAAACTTACTTACACAGATCCCAAGGTAAGAACTGCTCTACCATGTTGCCCAGAACACTGAGAAGTTAAGTGACTTGTAGAGTCACATTGAGCATGTTTTCAGTAAAGCTCTTAAATCCAGTCCTTCCTGAAATGGAGGAAAGGATGCTTCCCATGACACTACCTTGCCTCTCAAAGGGACAATAAGATGACACATTTTATGCAGATTTTGTGACAAATAATTTTTCCCTTCTTTTTCTTCCCCTGCTACTTTTCTCCAGGGAAGCATGAAGTGAGAGCTAGCAGCACAAGGACAAGCTATAATTGGTTTTAAGTTATCTACAAATAATTTCAAACACCAGGATCATGTTTTCCCTCTCATCTCTTATTTTACTATGTCACCATGTTAGTTTTTACATTAGCAAATTCAAATAACTAAGATAATTCTTTTGCCAAAAGCAATATAATGTACTCTAAAGCCTTTAATATGTTATTTTCTTTTTTAAAAATTACATAATACTACATTTATAACCAAATGGAATTATTTTTCAGCTCTGGGAGAGGGGAGAGAAGGGAAGGAGGAAGAGAGACAATTTGGAAAACATATATGAAAACTTATTATGTGTAATTGGCAAAAATAAATTAATAATAAATAAAAACATAAACAAGCCTCCAGTTCTGGAATATCTGTGACAGTGTTGCCCTCCATTATCATGAAAGAATAAGGATTTGGGCAGCAAGGTGGCTCAGTGAATTGAAAGCCAGAACTAGAGATAGGAAGTCCTGAGATCAAATTTGACCTTCGACACTTTCTAGCTATGCAATGCTGGGCAAGTCACTTAATTCCCACTGACTAGGTCTTGCTGCTCTTCTGCCTTGGGAAATCAATACAACTTTTTTTTTCATTCTAAGATGGAAGGTGGTAAGGGTTTATAAAATTTTTTAATTAAAGAAAAGAAGAATGAGGTTGTGGTTTGCAATGATATAGTAATATCCTTAAAAATGGCTAATGCTCTAATAAAAGTGTCCATTAATAGAAGTGTCAGACAAAAGAGATGTATTATGTTAGACATAATGTCTCTAACATAAGAAACAGAGATGATCTGTCATGTGGATTCCCTTTTCTCAGAGCCTGAGTGGAAGACCTTTCCTGACTTCATTGGCTTCAAGTTTTGGCTGAAGTCCCACCTTCGGAAAGAAGTCTTCCCTTCTCTTTGAGTTTATTCCTAATTTGTCTAAATCACACTCATACATAATTGTTTGCACATTGTCTCCCCCATAGGGCTGTGAGTTATGAGTTCATTGAGAGAAAGGGATATTTATCTTCCATCTTCTGTACTTAGCATGGTATGTGATAAATCCTTGTGAACTTGACTCCTTTCTGCTATTCTAGGGGGATATCTGCTTTGACTCTCTTGTTTGTTGTACTCATCAACGTATCACTCAAGAGAAGCTCCTGGGAGCCTTAAGTTTTCTCTCCCCAAATTTAAGGAAATATTTGAGTTGAAGGAGTGATTTGGTCCTCATTTTCTTTGTTGTTGTTGGACAATTGAGAAGGAAATGGTAAACCACTCTAGTGTGTTTGCCAAAAACACCCCAGATGGTGTTGGACAAGACTGAAATGACTGAACAATGACAACAACAAAACTATTAGTGAGTTAGAGGGAAAAGAAAGGACACTAGAAAAAGAAAGTGGAAGATTTGAGATGATAGAATTCAAGTGAATCATTTAATTGAAATCATCAATGAATACAAGAGAAGATTCAAGTAACAGAGAAAGGATTCAGGCTGAAAGATTAAAGGAAAGGAGGGAAGTAATAATTCTGAGGGAGGGGATATAGCATCAGAGGCTTAGAGAAATTATAGGTGGATGATTATTGACAAAATTATTATATTTGGCAGGTTTAAAGTTATTTATAACTTTGGAGAGGATAGTTTAAGTTGAGTGGCGAGATCAGAATCTAGACTAAAGAGGTAAAAAATTGTGAGAGGAAAGGAAGTGGAGGCATTCATAACTGACAATGTTCAGCTGAAAAAGGGAAGAAAGATATGGGATGGTAGCAGAAATGAATGGATCAAATGAAGGCTTTTTGAGGATGGGAGTGTTTATAGGAAGTTTCAGCAAATTAAATGAATGAAATAAAAAGATAATAAAAAAGAAATAAAAAAGAAATAAAAAATAAAAAGAGGAAAGACTAGAAGCTGAGAGTCTGTTGGCAATGGTCCAGCCAAAAGGCTGTACTATCTCTTGATGGCTATGTGAGTGGCGATAAGAAGGCAGGTATAACAGAATCATTGTGGAAGTTGAATCATTAGAATTATGTTAAGTGGTTGGATATAAGTATATGAGCATTTATATAGAGCTTTAAAGCTCATAAAACATTTAACAAATATTTGATCCTTGCAACAACCTTGGGAGGTAGGTGATACTGTTAACCTTATTTTACAGATGAAGAAACTGAGACAGACAGCAACTAAATAACGTGTTCAGTGTCACATAGTAAATGTTTGAAGCTGGATTTGAATTTAGCTCTCCTGATTCAAGTTCTATGTTCTATCCATTGTGCCGCCTAACTGGGATTAAGGAGAAGCAAGACTCAAAAGTAACTGCAAGGTTGTAATTTTGGATGAGCGATTGAATGAATGCTGTACACTGTCTCCTTAGTGGGATCAAGAAATTTATAGGAATAAATTTTTAAAGGAGGAAGATAGTGTGTTCCATTTTGGTTCCTGTTTTCCCTATTCTCATAAAACTCATAATCTTTATATTGTGTTGGGACATAGAATAAGACTGTTGCCATTTCCTTATACATCTTGCCTTAGTAGGCATTATTTGGAATTAAATTTCTAAAAATTCTACTTTTCTTAGTTTTTTAGTAACTGAGTTATGTCAGCCATGATCACCTTTAACACCTAAAACTAGCATTTCCCAATTTTTTTCTTTTTAAAGTATTTTGGATTAACAGCAACTGGCATTTCCAACTGCTGTTTTAGGTATCTATTACTAACATGATTTCATTTTTAAAATAAATTTGATGTTAAGAATTTCATTTAATTGACAGTTCTGTAGTCACAAAGTCTTGCCAAGTTCTCCTCAAGAGATGTCTTTGATTTTATATATATCACCTTTATTCTAGGCATCTTTTTTTTTTGCTTTTGTTAAAAATACATTTTATTTTTTCCTGATTCCATGTAATAATGCTTTTTAAAATACATTTTGAGAATTTTTAAATCCAAAGTCTCTCCTTCCTCTGTTCCCTCCTTTCTTCCTGAGAGCATAAGCAATTTGATTTAGGTTATGGGTACACATTATGAATTCAAACACTTCCTCTTTACATGTCAGGGGCTAGCTTTTTATTCCCACCAGAGAAATAGTTTTCTGTCATCCAGGTACCATGCTGCTATAATATATCTCTCTTTAAAGCAGTTCCTTGGCTATTCAGGTGATAAAAAAAAAAAACAAGCTAGTTTTTCTGGGCTTGAGAGATATAGTATATATATATATATATATATATATATATATATATATATGTATATATATATATATTTTAAAATTCAGTAATTAAAAAAAAACAACACTGAACAGAAACACAAAAATAAAATTTCTAAATAAATATTTAAATTTCATTTATTGATTTTAATGCATAACATCATAATTTCTCACTTACTACTCCTATCTCCAAAAAGATTTTTCATTATCCATTTTCATTAATTTTTCCCCTCTTTGGTTATAGGTAGAGGTCACCCATTCTTTTAGTCCTGATTTAGCTTTCAATTATCTCTTAAATATCTTCTACGATGGTTCTATTCTTTGTATTTGTAGGTCTGAATTCTTCTTTACTATTTCATTGCATTAATGTAGTACATTTTTTAAACCATTATCTACTCTTGGACTTTTATTAAAAATTGCATGTAATGTTTCTAGAAAAGTTTTTGGACAAATAGCACTTGGTATTTATTGTCTTAAGTAATAATTTCATGGTATATTTCCAACACTAGGTGAAAAATAGACTTGTTTTTCATTACTTTTACAGCTATATTCCATTCCCAAAATAATTTGATCATCTTACAATTCCACCAACAATGAAAGAGCACAGTTCTTTTCTTACATCCTTGCTACCATTGCATTTAATTACTGATAATTACTTTGCCAATTGGAAATGTTATTAAGTCCTACCTCAAAGTGGTTTTAATTTGTGCTTTGTCAGTTAGTGAGATGAAGCATCTTTTTCAAGTGGTTTTTAAAAGTCTGAGTTTTCACTTTTGAGTAGACATGATTTTTCATCATTTATAAGAGGCCAAATCATTTTCAATTATATTTCAAAATAATTTTAATCCTTCAAGTACAAAAATATTTGCATTTCAGAAAATACTGCCTTTTGCAAATTGGAAACCCACTAGCAAAATATAAGAAGGATAAAGACAACAGGCTAAGAAACCTTTAAAGCCAGAGAAGTCCATATAGTTGAGACAAGAAATGCTCAAATGGATCTATGATTTCATTATTTCAGGAGTTACCTCAAATGAAGAAAATAGCAACCCATCTGCATATACTCTTCTTTTTTGGGGGGTGGGTAGGTGGTGAATCCTCACATTCTGTCTTAGAATCAATACTAAGTATTGTTCCAAGGCAGAAGAGGGATAAGAGGTAGGCAATTAGGGTTAAGTGACTTGTCCAGGGTCACACAGCTCTCTGAGGTCAGATTTAAACCCATGCTTGGCTCTCTATCCACTGAACCATGTAATTGCCCTTCACCTATCCTTCTATATGTGTTCTTTCAAAAATCTTCCACATGATGGGGGTGGGGGTGGGGAACAGCAGGGTGGCTCAGTGGATTGAGAGCCAGGCCTAGAGATGGGAGATCCAAATTCAAATCTGGCCTCAGACACTTCCCAGCTGCTGTGGACCGTGTCATGTCCTGAGTGCCCTGACACATGTGTCGTTCTTGACACGCTGGCGTTTCTGACACGTGTGTTGTTCATGACACGTGTAGTGCCTTTTTACTTTTATATTAGGGATCATGTCTCATGACATGTCACGTGACCATCCCTGACACGCGTGTCGTTCTGGTCATATGTGTCATTCCTGACACATGTGCCGGTTCAGGACACATGTGTCGTCCTGGACACACGCACCATTCATGACATGCGTGCCAGAAACCGCAACATGTGATCAGAACAACACGTGTGTCCGGAACGACACACATGTCCAGAACGACACGTGTGTCAGGAATGACATGGATAGCCAGAACGACACACGTGTCAAGAATGACAAGTGTGTCCATGTGCCATTCATGGCCCGCGTGCCGTTCTGGCCATATATGTCGTTCCTGACACACGTGTCAGAACCGCCACATATGCTCAGAACGACACGCATGTCAGGAATGACACATGCGGCCAGAACGACACGCGTGTCAGGGTTGGTCAGGTGACATGACATGGCCCCATGTGACATGACATGGCCCACTTGACATGTCATGAGACATGATCCTTAGATATCTTTAGACATAGAAACTGTTCCCTACCTTGTTAAAGTTTGTTGAATTAATGTAACATATTACTGTAGGGTGGAATGCATGGCATAGCCAGGTCATTCTTTTAAAAGATATTTGCTTCTAAGTGCCTTTTTACTTTTATGTTAGGGATCATGTCTCATGACATGTCAAGTGGGCCATGTCATTTCACATGAGGCCATGCCATGTCACCTGACCAACCCTGACACGCGTGTCGCTCTGGACACACCTGTCATTCCTGACATGTGTCGCTCTGAGCATATGTGTCATTCCAGACACATGTGTCTATCTGGCCATATGTGGTGGTTCTGACACATGTGTCAGGAATGACACATGTGTCCAGAACGACAGGCGTGTCTGGGTTGGTCACGTGACATGGCATGGCCCCATGTGACATGACATGGCCCACTTGAGATGTCATGAGACATGATCCTTAGATATCTTTAGACATAGAAACTGTTCCCTACCTTGTTAAGGTTTGTTGAATTAATGTAACATATTACCGAAGGGTGGAATGCATGGCATAGCCAGGTCATTCTTTTAAAAGATATTTGCTTCTAAGTGCCTTTTTACTTTTATGTTAGGGATCATGTCTCATGACATGTCAAGTGGGCCATGCCATGTCACATGGGCCATGTCACGCTACGTGACTGCTCCCTGACACATGTGTGGCGGTTCTGACACGTGTGTCAAGAATGACACATGTGTCCAGAACGTCGTGTGCCGGAGTCGACACGTATGTCGAGAACAACACGCGTGTCAAGAATCCCTTGCCCATTCATCAATTGGAGAATGGCTTGATTTTTTGTACAATTGCTTTAGCTCTTTATAAATTTGAGTAATTATATCTTTGTCAGAGGTTTTTGTTATGAAAATTGTTTCCCAATTTGTTGCTTCCCTTCTCATTTTGGTTTCGTTGGTTTTGTTTGTATAAAAACTTTTTTTAATTTGATGTAATCAAAATTGTTTATTTTACATTTTGTGACTCTTTCTAATTCTTGCTTGGTTTTAAAATCTTTCCCTTCCCACAGTTCTGACATGAATACTATTCTGTGTTCACCTAATTTACTTATAGTTTCCTTCTTTATGTTCAAGTCATTCACCGATTCTGAGTTTATCTTGGTGTACTGTATGAGATGTTGATCCATACTTGGTCTCTCCCACACTGTCTTCCAGTTTTCCCAGCAGGTTTTGTCAAATAGTGGGTTTTTGTCCTAGAAGCTGGGGTCTTTGGGTTTGTCATATACTGTCTTACTGGGGTCACTTACCCCAAGTCTATTCTACTGATCCTCCTTTCTGTCTCTTAGCCAGTACTAAATTGTTTTGATGACTGCTGCTTTATAATATAGTTTAAGATCTGGGACTGCAAGGCAATCTTCCTTTGTATTTTTTTTCATTATTTCCCTGGATATCCTTAATCCTTAGTTCTTCCAAATGAACTTTGTTATGTATTTTTTCTAAATCAGTAAAAAATAAAATTTAGATGTTCAATGGGTATAGCACTAAATATGTAAATATGTTTGGGTAGGATGATCATTTTTTATTATACTGGCTTGTCCTACCCATGAGCAGTTAATGTTTTTCCAATTGCTCAAGACTAGTTTTATTTGTGTGGAGAGTGTTTTGTAGTTGTGTTCATATAGTTCCTTTGTTTGTCTCGGCAGATAGATTCCTAAGTATTTTATTTTGTCTAAGGTGATTTTGAATGGAATTTCTCTTTCTAACTCTTGCTGCTGAGCTGTGTTGGAAATATATAGAATTGCTGATAACTTATATGGGTTTATTTTGTATCCTGCAACTTTGCTAAAGTTGTTGATTTTTTTTTCGATTATCTTTTTGGTTGATTCTCTAGGATTCTTTAAGTAGACCATCATGTTATCCGCAGAGCTCCTTGGTCTCCTCCGTCTCCTCCTTGCCTATTTTGATGCCTTCAATTTCTTTTTCTTCTCTAATTGCTACTGCTAGTGTTTCTAGTATAATGTTTAATAGTGGAGGTGATAATGGGCATCCTTGTTTCACTCCTGATCTTATTGGGAATATGTCTAGTTTGTCCCCATTGCAGATGATGTTCGCTGATGGTTTTAGATATATACTGTTTATTATTTTTAGGAATGCCCCTTCTATTCCTATGCTTTCTAGTGTTTTTAATAGGAATGGGTGTTTTTTTTTTATCAAATGATTTTTATGCATCTATTGAGATAATCATGTGATTTTTGTTGGTTTGCTTGTTGATACGATCAATTATGTGGATGGTTTTCCTAATATTGAACCAGCCCTGCATTCATGGTATAAGTCCTACTTGATTATAGTGAATTGCCCTCCTGATTACTTGCTGGAGTCGTTTTGCTAGTATCCTTTTTAAGATTTTTGCATCTATATTCATTAGGGAGATTGGTCTATGATTTTCTTTCTTCATTTTTGACCTGCCTGGCTTTGGAATCAGTACCATGTTTGTGTCATAAAAGGAATTTGGTAGAACTCCCTCTTTGGTTATTATGTCAAACAGTTTGTATAGTATTGGGATTAACTGTTCTCTGAATGTTTGATAGAATTCACTTGTGAATCCATCTGGTCCCGGGGACTTTTTCTTAAGGAGTTCTTTGATGGTCTGTTGAATTTCATTTTCTGATATGGGATTATTTAAGATTTCTATTTCTTCTTTTGTTAGTCTAGGCAATTTATATTTTTGGAAATATTCATCCTTATCACCTAGATTGGTATATTTATTGCCATATAATTGGGCAAAGTAGTTTTTAATGATTTCATAAATTTCCTCTTCATTGGAGGTAATGTCCCCCTTTTCATATTTGATGCTGTTAATTTGCTTTTCTTCTTTTCTTTTTTTAATTAGATTGACCAGTGCTTTGTCTATTTTGTTTTTTTCAAAGTACCAGCTTCTAGTCTTATTTATTAGTTAAATAGTTCTATCACTTTCGATTTTATTAATTTCTCCCTTAATTTTTAGGATCTCTTGTTTCATTTTCTTCTGGGGGTTTTTAATTTGTTTGCTTTCAAGTTTTTTTATTTGCATTTCCAATTCATTGATCTCTGCCCTCCCTAATTTGTTAATATATGCACTCAGGGATATGAATTTTCCTCTGAGTACTGCTTTGGCTGCATCCCATAAGGTTTGGAAGGATGTCTCACCATTGTCTTTTTCCTCAATGAAATTATTAATTGTTTCTATGATTTGTTCTCTAACTGATTTTGGAGAATCATATTATTTAATTTCTAATTAATTTTTGATTTGGCTTTCCATGTACCCTTACTGATTATTATTTTCATTGCCTTATGATCTGAAAAGGATGCATTTATTATTTCTGATTTTCTGCATTTCTTTGTCATGTTTTTACCACCTAGTATAAGGTCAATCTTTGTGAATGTACCATGAGCTGTTGAAAAGAAGGTGTATTCCTTTGTGTCCCTATTTATTTTTCTCCATTTATCTCTTAACTCTAATTTTTCTAAGATTTCATTCACATCTAATAACTCTTTCTTATTCATTTTTTAATTTGATTTATGTAAATTTGATCGTGGTAGGTTCAGGCCTCCCACTAGTAGAGTTTGACTATATATTTCCTCCTTTAATTCTACTAGTTTCTCCTTTAGAAATTTGCATGCTATACCATTTGGTTGCATATATGTTGATTACTGATATTTCCTCATTGTCTATACTCCCGTTTTTATCAGGATGTATTCACCTTTCCTATCTCTTTTAATCAGATCTATGTTTACTTTGGCTTTGTCAGATATCATGATTGCAACTCATGCCTTCTTTATATCAGTTGAGGCCCAATGAGATTTACTCCAACCTTTAATTCTAGCCTTGAGAGTGTCTACCCACCTCAGGTGTGTTTCTTTTAGGCTACATATGGTAGGATTTTGGATTCTAATCCATTTTCCTATTTGTTTTTGTTTTATGGGTGAGTTTATCCCATTCAAGTTCTAAGTTATGATTGTCACTTGTATTTTGATATCCTTTCCTAGTTCTGTCCTTTCTTCTTTTGCTATATCTTTTTAAACCATTGGTTTACTTTTAATCAATCTCTCTAATCCCAATATGCTTCCCTGTCTGGCCCCTTCCTTTTTGTTCCCTTCTTATTTTTGTAGGGTCTGTTAAGTCCAATGGTCTAGATGCTCTTCATTTCAGATTTGATTTCACTGCACTGAAAGTAGGGTTTAAGTATTACCTATTAGTACTCTCTTCCTCTCCTTCTCATAATAGTATGCTTCCCCTCCCCTTCCTATGCATATCTTTGTGTGATAAAGGTTATCCTATTTATTTTATTTCTTCACATATCTGTTGGTGCCATCTTTGATTCCTCCCCTCCCTTTTTTCTTTTTTTGCATACTATCTTATAGCACTTTTATCCCAGTCTCTTCCTGTGAATTATTCTAGGCATCTTAAGACACTTGGCTAATATCAAGGTTTAGGTATCTCTCATAACACAAATCATTAAATGTCATAAGGAGGAACAAATGTCTTTAGAAAGATGGTGCTTCTAAAAGTAGTGACTTTTTCTGTTCTTTGAAATTCCTTGAAGAGATTTTTATATTCTCAAGTGTTTGGGTTTCCTGGGATAGAATGGTTTATAATATTAAATAATAGTGCATAGAAAGTCTTCATTTTAGTAATTATCCAACATCAGTGCCACAGCTTCAAAGAGCAAAATGTTTTTCATTTGATAACATATTTTTCATTCTCATGAGTTCTATAGGAAAAAAATATACATATTTGTATATATATTATTTCTATAAGTCTATACATATTTCTATTCCCCCAAGAACTTTTTGAGGTACCCTCTACTATGAAAATAAGAACTTGTGAGTAATCTTGATTTTTAAATCCAAAATAACTTTTTTTAGAAAAATAATAGATATTTTAATCTATAATCTATATCTATAATAATTAGTATATTTCTATATATCTATATCTATCATAATTAGAAAAAAATAACTTTTTTCTAATTTTGCTAGTTTACTCTCCCTTAATCCACCTGGAATTTATTCCACAATTGCCAGAGTATGATTCTTAGAAATGCCACCTACTGGCAAAGGGAATGTAGTTAAAAGTGATAGAAATTCTTTGTTATCTCCCATTATTCTTTAGTTCAGAGCTTCTTAATCTTGTGTGTGATATGAACTCTATGGTGAAGCCTAAATTTAGATCCCTACTTAGAAGCATATTTTGAAATATATACAATAAAGTATATAGAGTTAAGGAAATTAATTACATTGAAAGAGTTATCAATAGATATTCAAGGACCCAAGTTTTAGCTGAATCTAATCCGGACCATAATATAAGAACTAGACCTGAAATTTTATCAGTGTAGGGAATTCCCAGATAAGGAATGGCCCTCTTTCCATAGAACTTTTTACCTATTCTGTAAATTACTATCTAAATACTGAGAAGAGCCTACTGCCAATGTGTGTTAAAGGTGGATTTGTGTCTAAATTCAGCCTTTCTAGCTGTGTGACCTTCTGCAAGTCATTTAACTTCTGCCTGCCTCAATTTCCCCAACTGTAAAATAAGCATCATGTAAGCATTTACTTTACAGTTGTGTTGAGAAGATCAAATGAGATAATATCTATAAAATGTTTAGAGCAGTGGCTGGCAAGTAGAAGAAATTTTAATAAATTCTTGTTTCCTTTCCTTATCCTCTTCTCTTCCCACTCTTAGATCCAAATCCATCTTTGCAGCAGAGAAAGTATGACATTGGGTGAACTACAGGATTATAAAATTATAGAATTATAGAACTTTCATATTCAGGATGCTTTTACACTCTTAAAAATTATTGAGGACCCCAAAGATCATTTTCTGATAAGGGTTATATCTATCAATATATAACAGATTTGAAATTAAAAACAAATATATTATTAAAATATTAATATATGTAATAAACTCATTATGTGTCAGTATAAGTAACACATGTTATTTTGAAAATTATGTCCTCCAAAGCAAAAAATAGTTAGGAAATTTGCTTTGACTTATATAGTTTTGCAAACTTTTTTAACATCTTATTTAATAGAAGGTAGATGAATTTTCATGTTTATATCTATCTTTATCTCTATCTGCCTTTATTCTGTTTTGATGAGCTGTTTTATTTGAAGTATATAAAGAAAATCAGGCCTTATAGATAGGTAGTTGGAAAAAGAGGGGGCATTTTAATAAAATAATGTCTCTGGATTACTAGTAAAATGTTTTTGACTTTGAAGGCAAGGGTCCAAAGATCACACTTTGAGAACTCCTGAAATACATTAAGCAAAGTCACTACTTTAATGGAAACAAAGGGAAGATAATAGCTAAATAAATAAATAAATATAGTTAAGAATGTCATCATCTGTCCTATAGTAGAAGGAAACAAGCATTTATTAAGTGACTTCTATGTTCCAACACTATGCTAAGTGCTTTGTAAGTGTTATCTCATTTCATTTAACTGGGAGGTAGGTACCTTTATTTTTCCCATTTTACAATTGAGGTACCTGAGTCCAATAGAGATTAAATGACTTGCATTTGAGCTCAGATCTTAATTATCTGATTCTAAGCCCAGCACTCTGTACTGTGCCACAGAGCTGCTTCTTAATATAATAAATATGAATAAAAAGAAACAGATAAAAGAATAAACAAAATGTATTCCTTCTTATTCAATGCCAAATATTAAGTGCCTACTATGTGTTAAGGCTTATAGTAGTTGATAGGGATACAGGCAAAAATTCTACAAGTCTTTTCCCTCAAGGCACTTATATCTTTTTTGGGATGCAATATGTAAACATTTGAGTAAATTAAAAGTACATTGCAAAGAAACTCTTAAATTTATTTCATTAGACACTGGTTTTTGCTAGCATCAGCATTTCCCTTGTTTTTACATTATTCAAAATCACTGCCTTACCCTGATGTTTCATTGTGGGACAGGGGTGACTCCTGGAATTTACATGTTATACAAGGAAATTCAAGCTATTCTAAGTACTTCTAAGCTGGGCAGCTTCAGGTATAGACCCAACCATAGATTATATATTGACTGCCCATTCTAAATTAAAAAAGACTCACCATGAGAAAAGGCCTTAGTTTGCCCCAATTTATCCTTGTTCTTCTGGCCTGTCTTGAATGTAGTCTTCCTCTCCTAATTCACTCATTTGCCTAGATCAGAGGAAAGGGGTCATTGGCTCTGAATTCAGAGTACCTGGGCTCAAATCTTATCTTTGAAGCTTGACACTTACATCTACCCTTTCAACTCTTGGGTTTAAGCCAAACCAGTCTTCTCTCTGTACTTATACACAGTACTCGATTGTCTATTTCTATATATCTGATCTCACTTCTGGGTAAGCATGGTGGCTGTCTAGACATGGAACACTTCCTTTCTTCAGACCCACTAATATAGACTATCTCAAAAGACCCAAAAAAAATTTTCAGAAGAACGAAGGGTCTCTACAGTAGGGCTCAGCATTGAAGGTACATGGGATTTGGGCATTTCCGCACTATAAGGGGGTGAAAAACTCCCACCCAAACGTGAGCTGATCTACCCTCCCCCACACCACCTACGGCAGCCAGCAAGTGCCAGAATCAGAGATTGAGTAAGGGACACCTCTGGAGTGAGCGAGGGGCACCTCTAGGTCCTTGGGAGCTGACTAAAAATAATGAGGACCTACCCCTGAGAGCAGCTACACCTGAAACCCCAGTGGATTGGGGAGTGCAGACTGTGGGAGCTCTCGGCAAAGAGATGCAGAGAAGAGAAGCAACAGTAGAAGCTGTTGAGAATCGAGAGCTTGCCTCAGGCAAAATCCTTGCTCCTTGACTCCATACACAGAGAGCCTGTCCATCTCACTCAGATCTCTGACTAAAAAGGGAAGGAAAAACCCCCCACAGTGATGGCAAATTGCACCCAGGAACCACAACCTCCATCCACCACCAAAAAAAAAAAGGCATTGACCCTTGAAAATTTTTAAGGAGGAAAAACCCAGGCTACAGAGGAAATTCAGGAGGAAATTCAAACAATGCCAAAACCTTCAAAAAATGGAAATTGTCCACAAGCTCTTGAAAAATTTAAATTGGAGCTTATTCAAAAGATGGTAGCCTTCTGGTAAGAAAAGTGGGAAATAGGTAAAAAAGAAAATAACAGTTTGAGGGACAAGAACTCCCAGTTGGAGAAATTGCTGGAAGCCAGGAAAATCAGGAGAGGCCAAACCAAAAAGGAAATTCAAAAGTTTAAAGCAGAAAACCAAAAGATTATAACAGAAAATAGGCCTTAAGGACCAGATTTGGGCAACTGGAAACCAATGATCTTGAAAAACAGCAAGAATTAATAGAGCAAAGTCAAAAGACTGACAAAATAGAAGAAAACATAAAATATCTCACTGAGAAGATGACAGATCAGGAAAACATATCAAGGAGAGACAATTTGAGAATCATTGGTCTACCTGAAAATCCAGAAATAAACAGAAATATTGACATCATACTATAAGAAATTATACAAGAAAACTGCCCCGATGTTCTTGAACAATGGGGCAAAATAGACAATGAAAGAGTTCATAGAACACTCTCTACACTAAATCCCCAAAAGACAACTCCCAGGGATGTAATTGCCAACTTCAAGAGCTTTCAAGCTAAGTAGAAAATTCTAAAAGAAGCCAAAAAGGGACAATTCAGATACCAAGAAGCATCAATCAGGGTCATGCAAGACCTGGAAGCTTCCACACCAAGGGACCGCAAGGCTTGGAATATTATATTCAGAAAGGCAAGAGAACTGGGTCTTCAACCAAGGATTCCCTATCCATCAAAATTGACTATATACTTCCAGGGGAAAGTATGGACATTCAACAAAATAGAAGATTTCCAAGTATTTGTAAAGAAAAGACCAGAACTAAATGGAAAGTTTGATATCCAAACACAAAAAATCAAGAGAAACATGAAAAGGTAAATAAGAAAGTGAGGAAAAAGGGAAAATGTTTTTTTTAATTCAAACTCTTTTTTAAGGGCTACAATTAGGTCAAATTATATATATTAATATATGGGGAAATGTTATTTGTAACTCTCAAAAATTGTATTCATTATTGTAGTAATTAGAAGAATCAATCATAGGAAAAGATTGGGGCATAAAGGCTATAAGATGATATAAAAAAAGAAAAAGGGTTGGGGGGAATCAAAAATGGTTTCAAGAGAAACTTGAAGAAATAAAATCAATAGGATAATCTTTATCACACAAAGATACACATGGGAAGGGGAAGAATACTCTTATAAGAAGAGGAAGAATAGGTAATACTTAAACCGTACTCTCAGTGAAATAAATTCTGAGAGGGAAGAACATATAGATCCATTGGGATCTTGAATTCTATTTTATCCTACAGGCTAAGTGAGAAGGCAAAACTAAGGGGGTTAGGGGTCTGGGAGTACAAAAAGGGAGGGGAAGGAGAGGGGGGGGGAAGGAACTCAACAGACTCTAAAAAAACAAGAAGGGAACAAAACGAGAGGGACCAGAAAGGGAAGTATATTAAGTGAGGAGATTAGGGGGATTGAATAAAAGTAAACCACTGGTTTAAAAGGATATAGCAAAAGAAGAAAGGACAGAACTAGGAGAGGATATCAAAATGCTAGTGAATTTACAAGTGAAAATCATAACTTTGAACGTGAATGGAATGAACTCACCCATAAAATGTAAACAAATAGGAGAGTGGATTAGAATCCAAAATCCTCTACCGTATTTTGTTTACAAGAAACACACCTGAGAAGGGTAGATGCTCTCAAGGTCAGAATTAAAGGTTGGAGCAAAACCTATTGAATGGGGCTCAACTTATAGAAAGAAGGCAGGAGTTGCCATCATGATATCTGACAAAGCTAAAGTAAACATAGATCTGATTAAAAGAGATAGGAAAGGTAAATACATCCTGATAAAAGGGAGTATAGACAATGAGGAAATATCAGTAATCAACATGTATGCACCAAATAGTATAGCATGCAGATTTCTAAAGGAGAAACTAGTAGAATTAAAGGAGGAAATAGATAGTAAAACTCCCCTAGTGGGAGGCCTGAACCTACCACTATCAAATTTAGATATAAATCAAATAAAAAAAAATAAATAAGAAAGAGATATGAGATGTGAATGAAATCTTAGAAAAATTAGAGTTAATAGATATATGGAGAAAAATAAATAGGGACATAAGGAAACACATCTTCTTTTCAGCAGCACATGGTACATTCACAAAGATTGACCATATACTAGGTCATAAAACATGACAAAGAAATGCAGAAAAGCAGAAACAATAAATGCAACCTTTTCAGATCATAAGGCAATAAAAATAATAATCAGTAAGGGTACATGGAGAGTCAAATAAAAAATTAATTGGACATCTATACATTTGATCTGGCTGTCTCTCATGTCATATTCAGTCCTTGTTCACACCTTTTCTTCAGGGTGACTTTCTGGACAAAATCTTTTCTGATGCCCCAGCTGCCTGGAATGACCCCTCTCACAATCTTCTCCTAGCTTTCCTGGCCTCCTCCTAGTCTTGGATGAAGTCATAATTTATGCAAGAAGAATGTCCTATTCCTCATTAATCTTTGTGCCATCCCTCTTCCATTACCCCCAATTTATCCTGTTTTTATAGCTTTTTATACACAGTTATCTGTGTTTTATCTTCCTCATTAGTCTGTTTATTTGTTCAGGGCAGGGGCTGGTTTAATTTATTTTGTACTTTATATTTGACCCAATGCCTAGTATACAGTATGTACTTAATAAATGCTACCTAATTTAAAAAATCTATTTGAATCATTCACTTTATATTTTAAATAAATTGATATATGTTGTATATGCTATACATTGTATTATATTATATTTTTTATATTATATATGCTTATATGAGTATGTATATATTTATTTGTTGTTCAGTCATATCAGACTCTTCTTGATCCCATTTGTGGTTTTCTTGGAAATGATAATGGAGTGGTTTGCCATTTCCTTCTATAGCTCATTTTACAGTTAAGGAAACTGAGGCAAATAGAGCATATATTATATGTGTTTATATGAGTATTTTCAGTCATATCAGACGCTTCTTGACCCCTTTTATAAATTTCTTGGAAAAGATACTGTGAATCTTAAAATTTCTCAGACTGGTGAATGTTAAAAATTCTGAGACTCTACCTTAGAACATTTGGTTAAGACCATTCCCCATTTTAAACAATGAAAGTACTTAATCAGGAATGTGAGAACTCTAACATTACTCCACCCATACTTAAGCATACTTTAGGGGAAGATAAAGTTGTAAACTCCTGATTGAACAATGAAAAGGTCCCCAACCCATACTTAAAGTAAAGCTAAAACTCTTAAGCTGGGTCTATTTTTAGATCTAATACAAAAAGGTGAGAAATACCTATAAAGGTCAAATTAATCACTGAAAGGTTAGGCAACTTGCAAACTTGCAAGGGACAAGCTTAATAAAAGAGGTGCGAAGTTTTAGTCTACCCAGAGAAGTTGAGAACTAAAGAAGATGTGAATTAAGAATGGTCAGTCCTGTGAAAAAGTCTACTGTGATTGGTAGATGTGAAAACTTAGGGGAGGTGACATAGGAGAAAATTCTCTTTAAAAGGAGATCAGAAGGCCTCTGAACGTAATTCAGCTATGGAGTCTGAATTGGAGGCTGATCTCTGTCTCAGTGGCTGAAAGGAAATACAGCCTTGGAAGCTGAAGTAGAGCTCAGGAACTGAACTGGTGGGTCTCTCTGAACACTAGAATCTTGCTTGGGACAAATCTTGTGGTGAGTGGATTAAAGACTGACTGATCTCTCTCTTAAGGCTTAAGCCTAGGCTGGCCTAGCCCTTTTCCCATTATTTCCTCTTACTCTCTCTCTCCCTTTCCTTAATTCCTTATTTGTATTAATTAAAATCTCCCTAAAAACCCAGTTGAC
The DNA here is from genome assembly GCF_027887165.1 of Monodelphis domestica. NCBI lineage: Eukaryota > Metazoa > Chordata > Mammalia > Didelphimorphia > Didelphidae > Monodelphis > Monodelphis domestica. Next base: position 74,045,409 of record NC_077231.1, on the reverse strand, counting down.
TTGGGTATTTCATATTTGGGAATTTTTCCCATGCTGACCACTTTATTTTTTTAATATAAAATCAAGACACAAAAAAATTATCTTTACCAGTGTGGCCAAAACCTTACAGTTTGGCCATTTACACATTTTTGCAGTCACAGTTTATGGCAACCACTCTTTTAACTGGTACAATACTGGAGTGGTTTGCCATTTCCTTCTGTAGTTCATTTTACAGATAAGGAAATGGAGGCAAATAAAGTAAAATTACTTGCCCAGAGTAATACAGTGTCTGAGGCCAGACTTGAACCTGGTGTTCTATGTACTATGCTGTCACCTAGCTTCATAGATAGATAGATAGATAGATAGGTAGATAGAAAGATAGATATACATATATAGAAGGATAAATAGATATACATATATATAGAAAGATAGACAGATATAGATAGATAGATAGATAGATAGATAGATAGATAGATAGATAGATAGATAGATAGATAACTTCTTTATATATATCACTAGCCTCTTAAACAGTGTCAAAATTTGTTGCATCTCTCTGGGCCTTAGTTCCTTTCAATTGGGTTAATTTTAACTTTTTCTTTGTCTGAAATCATAACTGCTACTCTTACTTCTTTAGCTTTAGCTAAAGCATGGTAGATTTCACTTCAGCCCTTTATCTCTACTCTATGCGTATCTGTATTAAATGAGTTTCTTATACATAGCGTATTATGGGAGTCTTGCTTTTAATCCACCCTGCTATTCTCTTCTGTTTTATAGGTGAGTTCATTCCATTTACATTCAATTATGACTACTATTTCCCTCCATCTTGTTTTCTCCCATTTATCCTTCTTTCTTTTTCAACCTTTCTCTGTTTACAAATGTTTTTTATTCTGTTTAGTCACTTCCCTGAGTCCCTCTTCCCTTTTATTGGCCTCTTTTTTGTTCCCTTTCCCCTTCTTACTTCCCTATTGGGCAAAATAAATCTATCCCTGATGTTTTTTCTATATGCACCAATTCTTAATGAGACTGTTGATTTTAATTAGTTATTAATTAGCTATATAGTCAAATAAGAAGCAGAGATGTAAACCAGAGATAGAGTTGTAATTTGAATATTTTTTTTTCTATAAGAGAACAGCCACAGAATGTTTGTTGAAGGCTCTTTAAGAAGCCTTGGAAATAGGACTTAGGGCTCTTTAAGGAGCCATCAGAAAGAAGTTTTTCATGTTGGGAAGGAAGTTGCAGAACTCTTGGCCTGTGTCTTGAACTCCTTCTCTTGAGCAGATTGCTAGAGATTTTTCTCTGGGACTATCTGTTAATAATTTCTGTGAGAGTTAACTTTGAAAAGTTGGTGACCATCTGTTAACCTGAAGAAAGTTGTTTGAGAGTGAGAAAAGTTGCCAGGAGGGGGCTCTATTTCCTCTCATTAAAGCAGTATCTGTGTCTGGTTCCCTGCTGGGAGGGTCAGACAACCTAGTGATCCCTAACAGTCATATCAACAGTTAGCTGAGGCAGCTTGTGGATTTCCATAGATATTTTAAGGAGTTAATATAAATTGAAGTTCATAATTTTAGAATAGGCTAATAAGATAGAATTTATCCATAGTCAGTGTATGAAAGTGTAGTGTCTACTTAGTAGACAAAAAAGACACCCCATGAGGGGCACTTTAGGTTCTGGGTTTTAGTTAAAAATATTAATAATATGGTAAGATATTTCCTGATTTATTCCTATGTCTTTTATCTTGTCCCTGCCTCTCCTCATAGTTAGAAATAAATAAATGTTGGATTAAGCTGTGTTCAGTCAGTTCATCTACCACCTTCAACTAAGTTACCCTAATAGCTTTAGCCTATATCTACCATCTGATCATTGTCAATCAGCTATCAATATCCAAACCACAAATAAGATCAACATTACCTATAAAAAGAGTAAAGTTCAAGCATTGCTTGCCATCCCCTCATCTTCCCTTATACTGTATTGATTCTATCATGCCTTCTCATTTGAGATATTTACCCCAAACTTTCTCTCATTTTATCTTTTCTCAATATATTATTATTCTCTTATCCCCTTGATTAGAAAAATAATATGCCATTATGTTCAACTTACTCCCTGCTATCTTTCTACATATGTTCCTCTTTATTTTCCTATTTATTGCCCCAATAGTTCCAAAGTTCTCAAGTATCTTAAATACATTGGATATCTTAAGGTATCTGGATACTTTAGGTATCTGTATATCCTGAGCATCTCAGAAATCACCTTCTTACAAGTAATGTAATCAATTTAATCCCTTTGCTTTCCTCATTAAAGCTTGTATTGTAAGTATCTTAAATGTCTCTTGTATCTTAAGGATTCTAGTTATCACTTTCCCTTGAAAAGAACATAATCGAGACTTCCGGGTAATCATGGCTGCAATCTAGACGCCACACGCTTCCTCTCCCTGGCACCGAACGAAATAGACTATATCAAAGGAGCATAAAATCACCTTTGGAGGAACAGAAGGACTCCCCAGTACCCCACAGAGGCGAAGGTACGTGGGGCTTGAACATTTCCACACTAAAATAAGAAGGAAAAGCTTGCACAGAAAAGTGAACTGAGCCGCCCTTCCCCCACCCCACCTCCCCCACTAAACCAGAGTGAGCTACCTGAGTGCTCACCGGGACAGCGAGTGAGTGGGGAGCGTCTCTGTCTGGGGGGGCACCCCAGGGTCCTTGGGATCTGGGGACTGCCAGGATAAGGCGTCTCAGGGTGGTTTCACTGGAGAATCCAGCGTGGAGCTGTACTTGGGGCGGCTGCGCTGAACATCTCCGCGGAGCTAAACAACAGGGGTGGACCACCCATTGATTATCTGGGCGGAGCTGAACACCTGGGCAGTGTGGCTGTGATCAGGGACCCAGCACTCTAAGAAACCTCGGAGGCTGGGAAGAACTAGTCTGAAGCAACCTAAATTCACAGAAAAACCACCCATATAACCCAGATCCCAGACCAAAAAGGAAAGGGGAATAAAACCACCAAAGGGATGGCTCACATGGCCCAAAATCAAGCCTCCAGGAAGAAAGGGAAAAAAGTGACTATTGAAAACTTTTATGGTGAAAGTACCCAAGGAAAAGAGGAGAATGAGGAGGAAATCCAAAAAAATTCAGAACACGCCTCCCAAAATGGAAACTATCAACAAGCTCTGGAAGATCTCAAACTGGAACTTATCCAAAAGATGGAAACCGTCTGGAAAGAAAAATGGGAGAAAGAGATCAGCTGTCTGACAGATAAGAATGCTCAATTGGAAAAAGAACTCGAAGCATCCAATAGAAGGGCAGACAAGGCTGAAAAGCAAAACCAGTCCCTAATGACCAGAATTAAGCACCTCGAAGAAAGCGAGATGATAAAACAGCAAGAATCAATAAAGCAAACCCAAATAATTAATGAATTAGAAGAAAACATAAAATATCTCACTGAGAAGGTCACAGACCTGGAGAACAGAGGGAGACGAGAAAATCTCCGAATTATCGGTCTCCCAGAAAAACCAGAAGTAAACAACAAACTCGATATTATTCTACAGGAGATTATAAGAGAAAATTGCCCCCACGTTCTGGAGCAAGGGGGCAAAATAGAAATAGAAAGGATTCATAGAACACCTTCTATACTAAATCCCCAAAAGACAACACCTAGGAATGTAATTGCCAAATTCAAGAGCTTCCAAGTAAAGGAGAAAATCCTACAAGACGGCAAGAAGAAGAGCTTCAGATATAAGGGGGCTCCCATAAGGATCACACATGACTTAGCGGCTAACACACTAAGAGACCGCAAAGCACGGAACACGATATTTAGAAAGGCAAGAGAGCTGGGTCTCCAACCAAGAATCAACTACCCAGCAAAACTGACTATATACTTCCAGGGGAAAGTATGGGCATTCAACAAAATAGAAGATTTCCAAGCATTTGCTAAGAAAAGACCAGAGCTCTGTGGAAAATTTGATATCCAAGCACAGAAAGCAAGAGAAACATGAAAAGGTAAATATTAAAGAAAGGGAAAAGGAGATAAATCTTATCTTTTTCTTTAAGTCAAACTCTCTTCTATAAGGACTACATTTACATCAAATTATATATATTAATATGTGGGGAAAATGTTTTGTGTAACTCTCATAAATTGTATCATCATAAGAGTAGTTAGAAGAAACATGCATAGGGAAAGATTGGGGCATTAAGAAGATTTGGGGAAAGTTGGGGCAAAGAAAGGAAAAGGGAGGGGGGAACCACGATAATACTAAGATTAACTTCAAGAAATAGGGGGGGAATCAATAGAATAATCTTTCCCATATAAAGATACACTTGGGAAGGGGAGGAGAAGAACTCTCATATGAGGAGAGGAAGAGAGCGTGAAGTGGAATTACTTAAACCTTACTCTCAGTGAAATCAAATCTGAGAGGGAAGAACATCTAGATCCAGTGGGATCCTGAATTCTATCTTATCCATTAGGGCAAGAAAGAAAGGAAAATCAAGGAGGGGTAGGGGGTAGGGAGTACAAAAAGGGAGGGAAGGAGAGGGGGGAGGGGAAGGGAGCATAAAAAGGGAGGGGCTAGAAAGGAAGCCTCTCAAGGGAGGGGACTAGGGGGACTGACCTAAAGTAAATCACTGGTTCAAAAGAAGAAAGCTAAAGAAGAAAGGTCAGAACTAGGGGAAGATATCAAAATGCCAGCGAATCCACAAATAACAATCATAACTTTGAACGTGAATGGGATGAACTCACCCATAAAACGTAGACAAATAGCAGATTGGATTAGAACCCAAAACCCTACCATATGTTGTCTTCAAGAAACACATATGAGACGGGTTGACACTCACAAGGTTAGAATTAAAGGTTGGAGTAAGACCTTTTGGGCCTCAACCAATAGAAAGAAGGCAGGAGTTTCAATCATGATATCTGACAAAGCCAAAGTACAAATAGACCTGATCAAAAGGGATAGGGAAGGTAAATATATTCTGCTAAAAGGAAGTATAGACAATGAGGAAATATCACTAATCAACATGTATGCACCAAATGGTATAGCATCCAAATTTTTAATAGAGAAACTAGGAGAATTGAAGGAGGAAATAGACAGTAAAACCATATTAGTGGGAGACTTGAACCAACCACTATCAAATTTAGATAAATCAAACCAAAAAATAAACAAGAAAGAGATAAAAGAGGTGAATGAAATCTTAGAAAAATTAGAGTTAATAGACATATGGAGAAAAATAAATATGGACAAAAAAGAATACACCTTCTTTTCAGCACCACATGGCACATTCACAAAAATAGATCATACACTAGGTCACAGAAACATGGCACTCAAATGCAGAAAAGCAGAAATAATAAATGCAGCCTTTTCAGATCACAAGGCAATTAAAATATTGATCGGCAAGGGTACATGGAGACCCAAATCAAAAATTAATTGGAAATTAAATAACATGATACTCCAAAATCGGATAGTTAGAGAAGAAATCATAGAAACAATTAACAATTTCGTTGAAGAAAATGACAACGGCGAAACATCCTTTCAAACCTTATGGGATGCAGCCAAGGCAGTACTTAGAGGAAAATTCATATCCCTGAATGCATATATTAACAAATTAGGGAGGACAGAGACCAAGGAATTGGAAATGCAAATCAAAAAACTTGAGAATGAACAAATTAAAAACCCCCAGAAGAAAACCATACTAGAGATCCTAAAAATTAAGGGAGAAATTAATAAAATAGAAAGTGACAGAACTATTACGCTAATAAACAAGACTAGAAGCTGGTACTTTGAAAAAACAGACAAAATAGACAAAGTACTGGTTAATTTAATTAAAAAAAGTAAAGAAGAAAGGCAAATTAATAGCATCAAGGATGAAAAGGGGGAATCTCACCTCCAATGAAGAGGAAATTAAGGCAATCATTAAAAACAACTTTGCCCAACTATATGGCAATAAATATACCAACCTAGGTGATATGGATGAATATTTACAAAAATATAAACTGCCTAGACTAACAGAAGAAGAAATAGTTTTCTTAAATAATCCCATATCAGAAAAAGAAATCCAACAGGCCATCACAGAACTTCCTAAGAAAAAATCCCCAGGGCCTGATGGATTCACCAGTGAATTCTATCAAACATTCAGAGAACAGTTAATCCCAATACTGTACAAACTATTTGACATAATAAGCAAAGAGGGAGTTCTACCAAACTCCTTTTATGACACAAGCATGGTACTGATTCCAAAACCAGGCAGGCCAAAAACAGAGAAAGAAAATTATAGACCAATCTCCCTAATGAATATAGATGCAAAAATCTTAAATAAGATACTAGCAAAAAGACTCCAGCAAGTGATTAGAAGGGTCATCCACCATGATCAAGTAGGATTTATACCAGGGATGTAGGGCTGGTTCAACATTAGGAAAACTATCCACATAATTGACCACATCAACAAGCAAACAAGCAAGAACCACGCGATTATCTCAATAGATGCAGAAAAAGCCTTTGATAAAATACAACACCCATTCCTACTAAAAACACTAGAAAGCATAGGAATAGAAGGGGCATTCCTAAAAATAATAAACAGTATATATCTAAAACCATCAGCGAACATCATCTGCAATGGGGATAAACTAAATCCATTCCCATTAAGATCAGGAGTGAAACAAGGATGCCCATTATCACCTCTATTATTTGACATTGTATTAGAAACACTAGCAGTAGCAATTAGAGAAGAAAAAGAAATTGAAGGCATCAAAATAGGCAAGGAGGAGACCAAATTATCGCTCTTTGCAGATGACATGATGGTCTACTTAAAGAATCCTAGAGATCAACCAAAAAGCTAATCGAAATAATCAACAACTTTAGCAAAGTTGCAGGATACAAAATAAACCCACATAAGTCATCAGCATTTCTATATAATTCCAACACAGCTCAGCAGCAAGAACTAGAAAGAGAAATCCCATTCAAAATTACCCAAGACAAAATAAAATACTTAGGAATCTATCTTCCGAGACAAACACAGGATCTATATGAACACAACTACAAAACACTTTCCACACAACTAAAACTAGATTTGAACAATTGGAAGAACATTAACTGCTCATGGGTAGGACGAGCCAATATAATAAAAATGACCATCCTACCCAAACTCATCTATCTATTTAGTGCCATACCCATGGAACTTCCAAAATTTTTTTTTACTGATTTAGAAAAAACCATAACAAAGTTCATTTGGAAGAACAAAAGATCAAGGATATCCAGGGAAATAATGAAAAAAAAAAAACAAAGGAAGGGGGTCTTGCAGTCCCAGATCTCAGACTATATTACAAAGCAGCGGTCATCAAAACAATTTGGTACTGGCTAAGAGACAGAAAGGAGGATCAGTGGAATAGACTGGGGGCAAGCAACCTCAGCAAGACAGTATATGACAAACCCAAAGATCCCAGCTTTTGGGACAAAAATCCACTATTTCATAAAAACTGCTGGGAAAATTGGAGGACAGTGTGGGAAAGATTAGGCTTAAATCAACACCTCACACCCTACACCAAGATAAATTCAAAAATGGATGAATGACTTGAACATAAAGAAGGAAACTATAAGAAAATTAGGCGAACACAGAATAGTATACATGTCAGACCTTTGGGAAGGGAAATACTTCAAAACCAAGCAAGAATTAGAAAGAGTTACAAAATGCAAAATAAATAATCTGGATTACATCAAATTAAAAAGTTTTTGTACAAACAAAACCAATGTAACCAAAATCAGAAGGGTAGCAACAAATTGGGAAACAATCTTCATAAAAACCTCTGACAAAGGTTTAATTACTCAAATTTATAAAGAACTAAATCAATTGTACAAAAAATCAAGCCATTCTCCAGTTGATAAACGGGCAAGGGACATGAACAGGCAATTCTCAGCCAAAGAAATCAAAACTATTAATAAGCACATGAAAAAGTGCTCTACATCTCTTATAATCAGAGAGATGCAAATCAAAACAACTCTGAGGTATCACCTCACAGCTAGCAGATTGGCTAACATGACAGCTATGGAAAGTAATGAATGCTGGAGGGGATGTGGCAAAGTGGGGACATTAATTCATTGCTGGTGGAGTTGTGAATTGATCCAACCATTTTGGAGGGCAATTTGGAACTATGCCCAAAGGGCCATAGAAGACTGTCTGCCCTTTGATCCAGCCGTAGCACTGCTGGGTTTGTACCCCAAAGAGATAATAAGGAAAAAGACTTGTACAAGAATATTCTTAGCTTCACTCTTTGTGTTGGCCAAAAATTGGAAAACAAGGGGATGCCCTTCAATTGGGGAATGGCTGAACAAATTGTGGTATATGTTGGTGATGGAATACTATTGTGCTCAAAGGAATAACAAACTGGAGGAATTCCATGGAGACTGGAACAACCTCCAGGAAGTGATGCAGAGCGAAAGGAGCAGAACCAGGAAAACATTATACACAGAGACTGATACATTGTGGTACAATAGAAGGTGATGGACTTCTCCATTAGTGACAATGCAGTGATCCTGAACAATCTGCAGGGATCTAAAAAAAAAATACTACCCACAAGCAGAGGATAAACTGTGGGAGTAAAAACACCGATGAAAAGCAACTGCTTGACTTCAGGGTTGGAGGAGATAAGACTGAGGACAGACTCTAAATGAACACTATAATGCAAATTCCAACAACAGGGAAATGGGTTCGAGTCAAGAACACATGTGATAACCAGTGGAATCATGCGTCAGCTATGGGAGAGGGAAAGGCGGGGGGGGGGGGGAAGGGGAGGGGAGGAAAAGAAAACGATCTTTGTTTCCAGTGAATAATGTATGAAAACGACCAAATAAAATAATGTTTAAAAAAAAAGAAAAGAACATAATTTAACCTCATTGCTTCCCTTGATTACTTTAAATATATGACGAACTTTAGGTATCTCTTGTTTACAGATATCTTAATTATCCTAGTTGCCACTTTCCCAAGAAGGGGGATATATCAGTTTAACCTCATTGATTCTTTTGAGCTTTATTTTTTTACATATCATTTTATGCTTTTTTTGAGGTTCAAATGTCATCATTTCATTTCCTTTTTAGCCTGACCATCTCACCATGAATGCCTGGAATTACTCTATTTAATTAATAATAGCATTAATAAATAATCCTAATAAGTCCATTTCCCTCCTGGAATATTATGCTCAGTCTTGCTTGATAGGTGATTTTTCTTTGAAGGGTTAGGTCATTTGCCTTGTAAAAGAGCATATTCCTTGCCTTCTGAGGCATTAATGTAAAAGCTGCTAAGTCCTGTTTAATATTGACTTTGGTTCCACAATAATTTATTTTTTTTCCGGCTGTTTGTAGTATTTCCTCTTTGACTTGGGATTTCTAAAATTTGATTCTAATAATTCTGGGATTTTAAAATTTGTGATTCTTTAATGATTTGATTGATGGATTTTTTGATTTCTAATTCCTCTTCTTGCTTAAGAACATCAGGGAAAATTTCCCTGATGATTTATTTCAGTATGGTATCTAGGTTCTTCTTTCAATAATGGTTGTCAAGCAATCTAGTGATTCTTTGATGATCTTTCCTGAATCTGTTTTCTAGATCAGCTGTTTTTCTAGTGAGGGATTTCAAATTTTCTTCCATTTTTTTCATTCTTTTGAATTTGTTTTATTGTTTCAAGCTGTCTCTTAAAGTTGTTAGCTTCCATTTGTCTAATTCCAATTTTTAGGGAGCCATTTTTTTCTTTATGAGGGTTTATACTTACTTTTTTAGGAAGTTATTTTTCTATTTGAGCTTCTATATTTTCTTTTGATAGGGAATTGCTTTCTTTAGTAAGTTTTTGTACTAAATTATTGATTTTTTTCTATCATTTTCTAATTTTTCTACTTATTTGTTCTTTTATTTGTAACTCTTCCAAGGGTTCATTTTGGGCTTAACATTCTTTCACATCTTCCTTTGAGGTTTCATATCTTTTCATTTTTGTATTTCTGTCCTCATCTGAGTTTGTACTTTGGCCATTTCTCTTGTTGAGATATTTTTCTAACATCAGGCTATTATTTCTCTGCTTTTGCTAATTTGGAGGTAATTTTTTTACTTCAATTTTGTCTATATGCTGAAGCTTAGCTCTGTATTTTTGTGCCTGGGGTTGATTCAGCTGTCTGGGTCTCAGACTGACCATTCAGCCTGGTTGACCTGCTGTGTGGAGGTTTGCAACTATTCAGTTCAAATGGAGTTGGGTTCTGTCCAGTTCTGCCTAGGCTGCACCTTGTTGGAATGAGTTCCTCCTGCTGCTATCTATTCTGGGTTATGCCCAGCCTCTTTTCTGGCTGGATTATGCAGGGCCACTTTCCTCCCACTATTACCCTTCTGCATCTTACCTTGCTGAGGCTGGATTCAGCCATCTGTTATCTTTCTCAAGCCACTTGCACAATATTGTATCTGAAGCCTGCTAGGCTTGTTCAGCATCCCTTCCTCATACCACAGGGAGGTGAGTCTTCCTTGATGGCTTTCAGTGGTCTCCTGGGCCAGAACATTCCTTCACCCCTTCTTCTATTGGTTCTGCTGCTCCAGTATATTTATTTTGAAGCATTTTTTATTCTTCTGTGGTTGTTTGGAGGGTGGTTGTAGGCTTCAATTGTTTCTTACTTTGGCATCTTGGTCCGATCTTCCACTGCTGCTACTATTGAGGTAGTTGCTGCAGTAGTTCTGTGCCTCAGTTTCTTCATCTGTAAAATCCAAACTTCCATAGAAAAAACTTTCCTAAACTCTCTTAATTCAAATGTCTTCCCTCTTTTAATTATCTATTCATCTTGTATATATGCTGTCTCCCCCATTAGACTTTGAGTTCCTTAATAGCAGAAATTGTCTTTTGCCTTTCTTTGTATTGTCAGTGCTTAGTATTATATCTGATGCATAGTAAGCAAGTTCTTTATTATTTGACCCTTACTTTCTTCCTCAATAACAACTGTAAGACAGGAGGGCAAGGGCTAGACAAATAGGATTAAGTGACTTGCCCAGGGTAACTCAACTAGAAAGTGTCTGAGGTCACATTTGAAATCAGCTCTTCCTGACTGCTCATCTAGAATTCTCTCCTCTGTATTATCTGGCTGCCCTGCAAAGATCCCAATAAATATTGATTTATTGTTAAAATAAGCTATATAGCTTCTGAGGTCTCTTCCAGCTCTTGTTCTCACTAAAATGAAAATTTCATCATTAGATAATTATATTTTTTTAAATTTTGAGATACACTTTTATCCCCACACATGGCCACTGGGTGATCAATATTATATGTCATGTATGTATTTGGTCATAGCAACTTATACAAGCAAATTATCATTGTACAATAAAATATGTGCTGGTACAAAAAATGCAAGGGAGAAGGTGAGGTCATTCATCTGAATGTTTTAACAATGCGGAATTTTTCAACATTTGCATTCTTCATACCAGTATGAGTCACTCCTTTTAAGGACTAGAGAGCTGGCTGTAAAGACCTTGATTCCAGTCCCTAATCTTGACGCTTTTTGGCTTATGAGTCTAGTAAGTCACAAATTCTGACTGTTCAAATGGAGGCAACTCTTTAAGGCCATAAAGTATAAAGAAGGCACCTTTTTGTAAGATAAATAAATATTAAGGCCATAAAATTTATGTATAAAGTATAAAGAAGGTA